>NC_032026.1:3635536-3636419 GCF_001865875.1 Lupinus angustifolius
GATTGTTGAGCCATCTTCAAGCTTTGTTAAACCCTTGTCTTCATCAAAATATAGGCAAATACATGCTAGTGCTATCCTTGACACTTTGCACTTTCAATCTCCCCCTTTTTGATGATGATAAACACTTCATCAAAATTCTTCAATTGTTGATGGATAAGCTTGATGATGATTTTGCAGAATAGTTGACTAAGGCTGTTTTTATAAGAACAAAGTTAAAGAACATTGCTTCCTTGTAGGTAAGCAAAATTATGTACGAAAGCTTGATAGAACAGCCTGCAAAAAACTTTATATAACAACCTGCAAAATGTATGTAACACAACAAGCAACCTCTCTCCCCCTTTTGACATTATCAAAAAGATAAATGTATTCAATTCTAGTCAAAAGTTAGGAGAGTTATTATGGTTATGACAAACTGTAATTAGTCATTAAACTTGGGTATGTAACTAATTAACCAGTTGTAAAGAAGCTTGAACAAATTTACAGTTTTACATCATTTAATCGATTAAGTGAAACCGTTAATCGATTAAATTACCAGCATATAGCCACAAAACAGTTTGAATGACATGAAAGGTTATGCAGAAGCAAATCAAGCACGAAATGATTAAGCATTTAATATATTTTAGCAGTTTGCAATAGGCACAATCATTCAATATAATCACACATACCAATCATGATCAAGATTCATTTCAAAAACAGTTAAGTGCTATATGCAACATAATTAACAATCAAGTATAAACGCGATAATTCGAAATCATTTTACCACAAAATGTAAAACAGTAGTTCAGCAGTAGATATAGAGTTGTTACAATCCAAATAAAAACAACAATGCAATATAAAACATAAGATCTCAAGAGGAAACAAGGATCAACAAGGTCCATTAGCT
>NC_032026.1:3636519-3639836 GCF_001865875.1 Lupinus angustifolius
AAGAGACTGAAAGTGAAGGTCCATCCTATTGTTGAGACATTGTTCCATAGCATCCATATAAGCTTCTCCAAAAGCAGGTTCCTGTGATGCATGTCCTGAATGCTCCCCCTGAGTTGTAGCAAATGACTCTTGGTTCATGTCTTGATCATCTTCACCAGAAGGATCAAGGTTAGCATTGTTGAAGTCCTCTTGATATTTCCAAGTGTTGTCATACTTGTAGATGCCCATCTTGTGAATTAAACTCTCACCAATCAAGTGATCCTTGTCTGAGCAGTCCATCACTATAGTATCCAAAATATCAATATGTAGATAATCAATAACTCGGGATATGAAGATACTATAAGGAAGTAGTCTTGATTGAGAGGCTGAGACGCTATACATGACCTTCAGAATCTCATCAGGCCAATTTATCATGACGTTCTCCTTCACAGCAAAAATAAACCTCAAATCATTCACGGTAGGTTGTGCATGATTTGTGTTTCTCTGAATCAATATGTAGGCAATCAAGTAGTGTAGGAGTCTGTTTTTTACAGACAGTGACCCAGCTTTGGTCAATTCGTCTTGGACATAGAGTTGAGGTCTACGCAAACAAGACTTATACATTTCAACAACGTCAAATGAGTTGTCGTTTTCCCAACCACAATCGCTTAAGCTAACACCAGAAAAAGCTAAACAACCCATATTCATAAAGATTTCTTCATTTATTTCGAACAACTTTCCAGCTACAATCGACCAATATTTCCCATCTTTATATCTAAACTTCGCGTAATACTCCCTAACTAGAGCAGGGTAAATTTTACCTTTCAATTCCAAGAAGGGGATAACGCCTTGAGCTTGCAAGCCATGCGGAAAATTGAAGTTATGTTCTGCAAGCCAAGTCACATTAGCAAACCGAATATACGTGGGCTTTCTTCCCTAAAATTTCTGCAACCGAGTTTCTTGTAGAATTAATGAGTAGTATGGGTCCCTGCGGTTCTGCCTTGGTTGTGGATGAGGCACGATTTTTGGAGCACGCGACGGACGTTGTGCGGTTGTCTTGATTCTCTTTCCACGTCCTCTATCCATAGCAATCAAAGACTGAATCGTGATGGAGGTTTAGAGGAAGGTTGAGGAAAACCTAGGGTAAGGTATTGAATTTGGGGAAAACGAAATGCTTGGAAATAGGAGACGAGGAAGACGGTTTATAGAGTGGAAATGTAGTGAGGTGGTTCTGTTTAGGGCTAGGATGAAGCTTAGGATGATGTTGGACTTATTCCTCTTAGATTTGAGAGAAAAGGGGATGAATAGGATTTTGAAAATATTCCAGAAACGCTTTTGTTTCTGATATACTGATGTCGTTAATCGATTAACAACATCTCTTAATCGATTAACCTGAGTTGAAAATGCCAGTTTTACAAGTTTTGGCCCAGGTAATCGATTAATTGATTTAATTAATCAATTAATGCATCAGTTTCAGCATTTTGGATGTTTTTAAAAGCATGCATGGATTTCAAACTTAATTGGATAATTTGATTTTAAGCTATCACATATATTTAAAGCTTTTAAGCACATAATCATGGATTATACAAGGAATCATAAGCATTCAATCATCATTTTCAAATCATTCAAAGGGATCATGCAAGGCAATCACAAAATTATTAATCAAGATATTTTTCATCAAGGATTCCTAGTTCTCTTCGAAGAACATAGAAAATATCTCATGAGAGGGGCTTGATGAAAATATCTACCAATTGTTTAGTTGTTTCAACAAATTCTAATATACAATCACCTTTTTTAACATGATCACGCAAGAAATGATGCCTTATTTCAATATGCTTAGTTCTAGAGTACAAGACGGTATTCTTGGAGATGTTAATGGCACTCGTGTTATCACATTTAATAGGGATCTTTTCTAATATGAGCCCAAAGTCCTTAAGTTGCTGCTTCATCCAAAGGATTTGAGCGCAACACACGCCAGTGGCAATGTACTCCGCTTCAGCGGTGGACAAAGCAACGCACACTTGCTTTTTGCTGTGCCATACAACTAGGGAGCTGCCTAATAGGTGACAAATCCCACTAGTGATTTTACGATCCAACTTACACCCAGCGAAGTCGGAATCGGAATAACCTACCAAGGATAGGGAGGCATCCCTAGGATACCATAATCCCATATGAATAGTTCCTTTTAGATATCTAATGATGCGTTTCACAGCAATATAATGTGATTCTTTTGGCAAAGCTTGAAACCTAGCACACATACAAACGCTAAACATAATATCGGGGCGACTAGCAGTTAAATACATTAAGGAGCCGATTATGTTATCCCATGATATTTGGTTACCTCAATCGCTTTTCCCTTTTCATATGTGTCTAGATAACATGCATATACCATATGTGTAGATGTGTCCTTACAGTGCTCCATATCAAACTTCTTCAGTAATTCCTTGCAATACTTCGACTGATGCATGAAGATGACACTTTTCATTTGTTTGATTTGAAGTCCAAGAAAGAAGGTCAGCTCACCCATCATCGACATATCAAATTCCCCCTGAATCAACTCAGAAAACTCCCTACAAAGGATGTTATTAGTAGATCCAAAGATAATATCATCAACATATATTTCTACGAGGTAAAAATGATTATTAGATCTACGGATGAAGAGAGTGGTGTCGACCAAACCTATTTCGAACCCTTTTCCTAGAAGGAACGAACTCAATCTATCGTATCAGGCTCTGGGAGCATGTTTTAGGCCATAGAGGGCCTTCTTGAGTTTATATACATGGTTCGGGTATTTGAAGTTTTCAAATCCTGGTGGTTGGTCTACGTACACATCCTCTTGAATATATCCATTTAAAAAACCACTTTTAACATCCATTTGAAAAAATTTAAAGTTCATGATTGATGCAAATGAAAATAGCATCCTAATGGCCTCAAGTCTGGCTACAGGAGCTTAGGTCTCATCATAATCGATGTCCTCCTCCTGGTTGTAGCCTTTGGCCACTAGCGAGCCTTATTTCTAATTATTATGCCAGATTCATCTAGCTTATTACGGAAGACCCATCTGGTGCCAATAATGGGATGATCTTTTGGTTTGGAGTCCAAGTCCCACACATTGTTTCTCTCGAACTGGTTTAGCTCTTCTTGCATAGCTATACCCCAGTGTACATCCTCGATGGCTTCATCGATGGTCTTAGGCTCTAATTGAGACACGAATGCAACAAAATTACAAAAGTTTCATATAGAGCTATGGGTTACCACTCCCGTAGATATATCACCTTGCACCTTATCGAGTGGATGATTCTTTTTAGTTTTCCACGCGATAGGCATTTCCTGATGTT
>NC_032026.1:3639936-3643330 GCF_001865875.1 Lupinus angustifolius
TTATTTTTCGATAATTTTTCTAAATGCTTCACATGTATGTGAGCGACGCGTCTATGCCAAAGCCAGATGTCATCTTCTTTTGAAATAAGACATTTTGAGAAAAGAGAAGTGACATCCTCCATATTAACCATATAACTATTATTTACCCAATACCCGACAAACTTAACATTATTAGATAATACATCACGAATGATACAACAATCAGAATCAAAAGACACAGTATTACTTTTGTCGCATAATTGGCTTATGCTCAATAAATTGTGTTCTTCTACGTATAGAACATTCTCGATATTGTATGGGTTGAGATGCAAATCTTCCCGGTGCCTAAGATTCTTCCTTTGTTGTTGTCTCCATAGGTGACGAATCCCTTTTCTTTCAACGACAAGTCTAGGAATTTCGACTTGTCCCCAATCATATGTCCCGAACAGTTGCTATCAAGGTACCAATTTTGTCTGTGTGTTCGAAGACATACCTGAAATATAGATCACCTGCTAGACTCAGGTACCCAAATTATGTTGTGTCCTTTCTTGTTAGTGACTAGGGAGTTATCTCCCTTTCTTACCCAAGTGTAAACGCCACTAGGTATCCCATATTTCCTGATGTAACAGGAATGAGATGTATGGTCATAGTAATGGCATGTAGGAACTCTATTTTTATTATTTGAATTTCTATATTGGCATGTGAGAGGTCTCCTATATGGTCTATTTTTATGGGATGGGGGAACATACCCTAATCCAGTATGGTCACCAACGTTCCTTGTTTTGCTAAGCATGGTGTCTAATTGATTTAAACTTTTTATGAGTTTTGCGAGTTTTTCATTTAGTTTAAAAATTTCGTTTTTCAAGTCCTCGCAAGACTCACTAATAGTATTTTGACATAAGTTATTATTCGAGCAATCGCATGAAGCACAGGAAAAAAATAGATCTAATGTTTATCTTTCCAATTTTAATTCATCTAATTCTTTTTGCAGTTGAATTAATTTTTGTTGGTTTAGCAAAATTATTCTTTTTCTCTCGTTACTCAACTTTGGTAATTTTTTAAGTTCTTCATGCATTTCAACATAAACACTATACAATATTTCATATGAGGGAGAATCAGAAGAAGAGGATGATGTGTCTGAGTATACCTCATCTGAAGTATCCTCGCTACCTGATCCGCAAGCCTCATCTGATATCGCCATTAAGCACAGCTTTGCGGTCTCCTCTTCATCTGAGGTGCTTGATGTTGTTTCTTCCTCCGGTACTTCCCAAATGATGTATGCTTTCTTTGACTTGAAGTCCCGGGGAGTACTCTTCTCTGAATCAACTCTTTTTAAGTAAGTGGGGCACTGATACTTCATGTATCCTGGCTTACCATATTCATGGCAAGTGAAGCGCTCCTTTGTCTTGCCTTTCTTTGTTGATTCACGCGCTTCTTTCCTTTGGAATCGTACAAGGAGGTTTAGAATTTCCAAATTTTCGTACAAGGAGGTTTAGTGTTTCCTCATCAATGTCTGAATCAGAGTCGTCATTATCTATCTCTTCAATGGGTTGTGATGTTGAAGCTTTAAGAGATATTCCCTTCATTTTGCGATCGGACTCCTCATGCATTGTCAAACGCCCAAGCTCCATCTCATGCTCTTGAAGCTTTCCAAAGAGTGTTGCCCAAAGGCATGGAGTCTAGATCCTTGGACTCCATGATTGTCGTTACTTTAGGTTGCCATCTCCTGTCAAGACAACGTAATACTTTATTAGTGAGCTCTCCTTTGGTGAACATCGTATCTAAAACAATAAGATGGTTAATAATGTGAGTGAATCGTTTTTGCATATCGCCGATTGATTCACTCGGTAGATACGAAATAATTCGTATTCGTGAGTTAGCGCGTTTAGCCGGGCGCACTTGACTTCGCTAGTGCCTTCGTGAGTCACTTGTAAAGTTTCCTACATTTCCTTCGCACTTTGACATTGAGACACCCGAAAGAACTCATCGTAGGATAAGGCCGAGGTAATGATGTTTTTGGCGCGTAGGTTGAACTGGACCTTTTTGCGCTCCTCATCGGTCCATAAGCTTTTTGGCTTTTCTTACGGTTCGCCAACCACTAAGCGAAGTGGGGCGAAGGGGCCACTGTTCACGGATTCCCAAATATCCGAATCAATAACCTCAATGAATATTTTCATTCGGACTTTCCAGTAGGCGTAACCCTCGCCACTGAATACGTGAGGGAGGTTAATGGATGCGCCATCACCGCCAAAGGGGTTGTGGAACCCATTTTAATTCCCTTCGGATCACGCGGATGCGGTTGAGCTAGCACGTCGTACTAGCTCTGATACCACTTGTTAGGTATCAGTAGCCTAGGAACACCTAGGGGGGGGGGGGGTTGAATAGGTGTAGTGGTTATCAATCACCGCTTCTTGAACCAAAACCCAACTGCTGGAAAAACGCCCAGTTAATCGATTAACATCAAGGTTTAATCGATTAACTATTGCACAGAACTGAATGATCAGACATGCAATTTGCACAGTAATTAAAACAAAAATGAACAGATATAATACAAATATTTTTATGCACAATTATTAAGTATATGGCAGTAAACAAATATCCAACTTTTTAATTAAAGATTCAATTTTTAATGGCAAGAAACATAAAGAAGATAAAGAGAGAAAGAACAATGCATAAAGGATTTTTATCCTGGTTCGTTTGCGGTCCACTGCAAACTACATCCAGGCCACTCCTTCTGGATTAGAGAGATTTTCTTTCTTCACAATATTGAAATATGGATACAAATACCAATTCAAATACAAGCACATGAGACACTCCCTTCTTGAAATCCAGGACCTCTAAATCCTTGGTTTGACTCTACCCTTCGCCTCTGAGAAAACCTTTCTCACGAACTAGCCCCAGCCAAGATTCTTATCCTCAAATCAAGACCTCATAGCCTTGGTGAAGAACCTCAATCTCTTAGGATCACGAATACGCGGTTGAGCTAGCACTTCGTACTAGCTCTGATACCACTTGTTAGCAGTGGTTACAATACACTTAGAAGGGGGGGGGGTTGAATAGGTGTAGCGGTTAGAATAACTGCTTTTCGAAACTCAACACTTAATGTTGAATCACCCCTAATTAATCGATTACAGGATGAAGATAATCGATTAACAGAACAAGCTTAATCGATTAACAGAACAAAGATAATCGATTAACAGAACAGTCTTAATCGATTAAACAGAAACAATAAGCTATTACAGAAACGATTAATTGCACAACAGTTAACCGATAATGGAACGAATAACAGAGCTTACAAATATTATATTAGAGTATCATTCAGTATAGAAAGTACAGAATGTATCAATTAATTCCACTATACCAAATAATCGATTAAAAACAGTAAAGAGAGAGAGAGAGAGAAGAATCCTGCAAC
>NC_032026.1:3643430-3643884 GCF_001865875.1 Lupinus angustifolius
CAAACAGATTACCAGAAATCATAGACCAATACTTTCCATCCTTATATCTAAAATTAGCATAAAATTCCCTAACTAGAGCAAGGTAGACTTGTCCCTTTAATTCCAAAAACTGAACGGCTCCCTGAGCCTCCATATCATGCGGGAAAGTAAAATTATGTTCCGCTAACCAGGTTAAATCAACATACCTTACGTATGTGGGTTTGCGACCTTGGAATTTCGCCAAGCGGGTTTCTTGCAAGTTGAGTGAATAGTAGGGGTCACCGCGGTCTCAAGTGGAAGGTGAACCGGTTTCCCTTCTTCGTATATGGGTAGCTGTAGTCTTAACCCTTTTTGAACGACCTTGATCCATTGTATGTGTTGAACCCGAAATGGTGTTGAATGAGTAGAGAAGGTTTTAGGCAAACTTAACCTAGGGTTTGATTGGTGGAAGATTCGGAATTGGATGGATTAAGGA
>NC_032026.1:3643984-3644405 GCF_001865875.1 Lupinus angustifolius
CAAAAGAGGTTGATAAAATGTCGAAAAAAGTGCAGAACCGAGACACTGTCTGCCTTTAACATACTGGTTTTAATCGATTAACGGACAGTTTAATCGATTAAAACAGTGCAAAATTTGAATTTTCAAAGAAAACTGCCCAGGTAATCGATTAACGGGCTGTTTAATCGATTAAATCAGTAAAAATTTGAATTTTCAGAAACTAATGCCCAGGTAATCGATTAACCCCAAGTGTTTAATCGATTAAACACTATAAAAATTGGTTTTTAGGCAGCAGAACGGTTTCGACTTTTTAGGACACATGCATGCATTACAATGGATTAATCAAGACATTTATAATCACAGAAAGAGTTAATCAAGAGATATAATTTTGCATTTTCAACATATATCATTTAAACATGAACCACATAGGCATATAGACGCA
>NC_032026.1:3645242-3645749 GCF_001865875.1 Lupinus angustifolius
CATCCTATCGTCATTCTCATCCTCCTCCTATCCTCATGCTCATCCGCATCCTCATTCTAACCTCATCCTCATCCTCATCCTCAACCTTTTCCTCATCCTCCTCCTCATCCTATCCTTATCCTCATCCACATCCTCCTACTATCCTCATCCTCATCCTCTTCCTCATCCTCATTCTACTCCTCATCCTATCCTCATCCTCAATGTCGTCCTCATCCTATCCTCATCCTCGTGCTAATCGAAATCCTATCCTCATCCTCATTATCGTCCTAATCCTATCTTCAACCTCATCCTCGTCCTCATCCTATTCTTATCCTCATTCTCATCCCCATCCTATCCTCATCCTCATCCTCTTCCTCATCCTCATCCTCTTCCTCATCCTCATCATATCCTTATCCTCTTCCTATCCACTTTCTCATCCTCATCCTCTTCCTCATGCTCATCCTCATCCTATCCTCATCCTCGTCCTCATCCACATCCTATCCTCATCCTCATTCTCGTCCTCATCCT
>NC_032026.1:3645849-3646389 GCF_001865875.1 Lupinus angustifolius
TCCTCATCCTCATCCTCATCCTCCTCTTTATCCTAACCTCATTCTCATCCTCCTCCTATCCTCATCCTCATTCTAACCTCATCCTCATCCTCATCCTCATCGTCATCCTCATCCTATCCTCTTCCTCATCCTCATCCTCATTCTACTCCTCATCCTATCCCCATCCTCATCCTCATCCTATCCTCATTCTTATTCTCGTCCTCGTCCTATCATCCTCCTTATCCTCATCCTCATTCTCGTCCAAATCCTCTCCTCATCCTCATCCTCATCCTCATCCTAGTCCTCTTCCAATCCTCCTCCACATCCACATTCTCGTCCTCATCCTATCCTCAACTTTATCCTCATCCTCATCCTCATCCTCTTCCACTTTCTCATCCTCATCCTCATCCTCTTCCACATTCTCATCCTTGTCCTATCCTCATCCTATCCTCTTCCTCATCCTCATCCTCATTCTCGTCCTCATCCTATCCTCCTCCTTATCCTCATCCTATCCTCTTTCTCATTCTCGTCCTCATCCTATCCTCTTCTTCATCCTCATCC
>NC_032026.1:3646489-3646897 GCF_001865875.1 Lupinus angustifolius
TATCCTCATCCTATCCTCATCCTCATCCTCATCCTAATCCTCATCGTCATCCACATCCTATCCTCATCGTCATAATCTCCTTATCCTCGTCCTCATCCTATCTTCATCCTCATCCTCGTCGTCATCCTATCCCCATCCTCCTCCTCATCCTATCCTCATCCTCATCCTATCCTCATCTCCATCCTCTTCGTCATCCTCGTCCTATCCTCATCCTCATCATCATCCTCATTCTCGTCCTCATCCCATCCTCAACCTCCTCCTCATCCTATCGTTATCCTCATCCTCATCCTCATCGTATCCTCCATCTCGTCCACATCCTATCCTCATCCTCATCCTATCCTCATTCTCATTCTCGTCCTCATCCTCATCCTATCCTGAAACTCATCCTCATTCTAATCCTCATCCTAT
>NC_032026.1:3646997-3647276 GCF_001865875.1 Lupinus angustifolius
CTCATCCTATCCTCCTCCTCATCCTCCTCCTCATCCTATCCTCATTCTCATGCTCTTCCTCATCCTATCCTCATCCTCAACCTCGTCCTCATCCTATCATCATCGTCTTCCTCATCCTCGTTCTCATCATAATCCTCATCCTATTCTCATCCTCATCCTCGTCCTCATTCTATCCTCAACCGCATTCTCGTCCTCATCCTATCCTCCTCATCCTCCTCCTCATCCTATCCTCATACTCATGCTCGTCCTCATCCTTATCCTATCCTCATTCTCGTCCTC
>NC_032026.1:3647376-3647859 GCF_001865875.1 Lupinus angustifolius
TTCTCATCCTCATCCTATCCCCATTCTCGTCCTCATCCTATCCTCGTCCTCATCCTCATCCTCATCCTCATCCTCATCCTCCTCCTCATCCTCATCCTCATCCTCATCCACATTCTCATCATCATCCTATCTTCATCCTCATCCTCTTCATCATCCTCATTCTACTCCTTCTCCTATCCTCATCCTCTTCGCCATCCTCATTCTATCGTTATCCTAATCCTCATCCTCATCGTTATCCTAATCCTCATCCTCATCGTATCCTCCTTCTCGTCCACATCCTATCCTCATCCTCATCCTCATCCTATCCTCATTCTCATTCTCGTCCTCATCCTCATCCTATCCTCATCCTCATCCTCATTCTAATCCTCATCCTATCCTCGTCCTCATCCTCATCCTATCCTCATGCTCATTCTTGTCCTCATCATATCCTCCTCCTTATCCTCATTCTCATCCTCATCTTATCCTCATCGTTATCCTCATTCT
>NC_032026.1:3647959-3648278 GCF_001865875.1 Lupinus angustifolius
TATCCTCATCCTCATCCTCATCCTATCCTCATTCTCATGCTCTTCCTCATCCTATCCTCATCCTCAAACTCGTCCTCATCCTATCATCATCCTCTTCCTCATCCTCGTCCTCATCATAATCCTCATCCTATTCTCATCCTCATCCTCGTCCTCATTCTATCCTCATCCTCATTGTCGTCCTCATCCTCCTCCTCATCCTATCCTCATACTCATTCTCATCCTCTTCCTCATCGTCTTTCTCATCCTCATCCTATCCCCATTCTCGTCCTCATCCTATCCTCGTCCTCATCCTCGTCCTCATCCTTTTCCTCATCCTCAT
>NC_032026.1:3648378-3648691 GCF_001865875.1 Lupinus angustifolius
TCATCCTCATCCTCATGCTACTCCTCATCCTATCCCCATCCTCATCCTCATCCTATCCTCATCCTCATCCTCATCCTATCCTCTTCCTCATCCTCATCCCGATCCTATCCTCGTCCTCATCCTATTCCCATCCTCATCCTATCCTCATCCTCTTCCTCATACTCTCCTCATCCTCATTCTCGTCCTCATCCAAACCTCATCATCCTCCTCATCCTATCCTCATCCTTATTCTCCTGCTCGTCCTATCCTCATCCTCATCCTCTTCCTCTTCCCCATCCTATCCTCCTCCTTATTCTCGTCCTCATCCTATCCT
>NC_032026.1:3648791-3649726 GCF_001865875.1 Lupinus angustifolius
CATCCTCTTCCTCTTCCTCATGCTATCCTCATCCTCATCCTCATTCTCGTCCTCATCTTATCCTCGTCCTCGTCCTCAACCTCATCCTCATCCTATACTTATTCTCATCCACATTCTCAGCCTCATCTTATCCTCCTCCTCATTCTCATCCTCTTCCGCATCCTCAATCTACTCCTCATCCTATCCTCATCCTTTCCTCATCCTTATTCTCGTCCTCATCCTATCCTCATCCTCCTCCTATCCTCATCCTCCTCCTATCCTCATCCTCCTCCTATCCTCATCCTCCTCCTATCCTCATCCTCCTCCTATCCTCATCCTCCTCCTATCCTCATCCTCCTCCTATCCTCATCCTCCTCCTATCCTCATCCTCCTCCTATCCTCATCCTCCTCCTATCCTCATCCTCCTCCTATCCTCATCCTCCTCCTATCCTCATCCTCCTCCTATCCTCATCCTCCTCCTATCCTCATCCTCCTCCTATCCTCATCCTCCTCCTATCCTCATCCTCCTCCTATCCTCATCCTCCTCCTATCCTCATCCTCCTCCTATCCTCATCCTCCTCCTATCCTCATCCTCCTCCTATCCTCATCCTCCTCCTATCCTCATCCTCCTCCTATCCTCATCCTCCTCCTATCCTCATCCTCCTCCTATCCTCATCCTCCTCCTATCCTCATCCTCCTCCTATCCTCATCCTCCTCCTATCCTCATCCTCCTCCTATCCTCATCCTCCTCCTATCCTCATCCTCCTCCTATCCTCATCCTCCTCCTATCCTCATCCTCCTCCTATCCTCATCCTCATCCTCCGCCTATGCTCATCCTCGTCCTCATCCTCGTCCACATCCATGTCCTCATCCTCATCCTCATCCTTATCCTCATCCTCATCCTCTTCATCATCTTCATCCTTATCGTACCCTCATCCTCATCCTCATCCTATCCT
>NC_032026.1:3649826-3650073 GCF_001865875.1 Lupinus angustifolius
AATCCTATCCTCATCCTCATCCTCATCCTATCCTGATCCTCATTCTCGTCCTCATCATAACCTCTTCCTCATCCTATCCTCATCCTCATACTCATTCTCCTCCTAATCCTATCCTCATCCTCGTCCTCATGCTATCCTCATCCTCATTCTCATCCTCATCCTATCCTCATCCTCATCCTCATCCTATCCTCATTCTCATCCTCATTCTTGTCCTCATCCTATCCTCATCCTCATCCTCATCCTCATC
>NC_032026.1:3650173-3650996 GCF_001865875.1 Lupinus angustifolius
CGTCCTCATCCTATCTTCCTCCTTATCCTCATCCTCATCCTCATCCTTATCCTATCCTCGTCCTCATCCTCATTCTCGTGCTAATCCTATCCTCATCCTCATCCACATCCACATCCTATCCTCATTCGCATTCTCGTGCTAATCCTATCCTCATCCTCTTCCTCATCGTCATCCTCATCCTCATCCTCATCCTCATCCTCTTCCTCATACTCATCCTCTTCCTCATACTCATCCTCTTCACCATCCTTTCCTTATCCTCGTCCACATTCTCATCCTCATCCTCAACCGCTTCCTCATCCTCATTCTACTCCTCATCCTATCCTCATTCTCGTCATCATCCTATCCTCATCCTCGTCCTAAGCCACGTCCTCTCCTCATCCTCATTCTCGTCCTAATCCTATCCTCATCCTCATGCTAACCTCATCCTCTTCCTCATCCTCATCCTCATACTCATCCTCATGCAGGTCCTCATCGTATACCCTCATCCTCATCGTCCTCCTCATCCTATCCTCATCCTCATTTACGTCCTCATGCTATCCTCATCCTCATCCTCATCCTATCCTAATCCTCATCCTCATCCTCATCCTCTTCCTCATCCTCGTCCTCCTCCTCATCCACATTCTTGTCCTCATCCTATCCTCATCCTCATCCTCGTCCTCTTCCTCATCCTATCCTCGTCCTCATTCTCATCCTCATCCTATCCTCATCCTCCTCCTCACCTATCCTCGTCCTCATCCTATCCTAATTGTTATTCTCGTCCTCATCCTATCTTCCTCCTTATCCTCATCCTCTTCCTCATCCTCATCCTCGTCCTCATCCACAA
>NC_032026.1:3651096-3652190 GCF_001865875.1 Lupinus angustifolius
CCTCCTCATCCTATCCTCATCCTCATTCTCGTCCTCATCCTATCCTCATCCTCATCCACATCCTGTCTTCATCCTCCTTCTCGTCCTCATCCTTTCCTCTTCCTCATCCTCATCCTCCTCCTCATCCTCCTGTTAATCGTATCCTCATTCTCATCTTCCTCCTATCCTATTCCTCATCCTCATCCTAACCTCGTCCTCATCCTCATCCCCATCCTCATCATCCTATCCTTATCCTCATTCTCGTCCTCATCCTATCCTCATCCTCATCCACATCCACATCCTATCCTCATCCTCATCCACATCCACATCCTATCCTCATCCTCATCCACATCCACATCCTATCCTCATCCTCATCCACATCCACATCCTATCCTCATCCTCATCCACATCCACATCCTATCCTCATCCTCATCCACATCCACATCCTATCCTCATCCTCATCCACATCCACATCCTATCCTCATCCTCATCCACATCCACATCCTATCCTCATCCTCATCCACATCCACATCCTATCCTCATCCTCATCCACATCCACATCCTATCCTCATCCTCATCCTTTTCCTCATTCTCGTCCTCATCCTATCCTCATCCTCGAACTAATCCACATCCAATCCTCATCCTTATTCTCGTCCTAATCCTATCGTCATCCTCATCTTCATCCTCCTCCTCATCCTCATCCTCCTCTTCATCCTATCCTTATCCTCATTCTCGTCCTCATCCTATCCTCCTCCTCATCCTATCCTCCTCCTCATCCTATCCTCCTCCTCATCCTATCCTCCTCCTCATCCTATCCTCCTCCTCATCCTATCCTCCTCCTCATCCTATCCTCCTCCTCATCCTATCCTCCTCCTCATCCTATCCTCCTCCTCATCCTATCCTCCTCCTCATCCTATCCTCCTCCTCATCCTATCCTCCTCCTCATCCTATCCTCCTCCTCATCCTATCCTCCTCCTCATTCTCGTCCTCATCCTATCCTCATCCTCATCCTTACTCCACTCCTCATCCTATCCTCATCTGACCTCATGCTATTCTAATTCTCATTCTCGTCCTCATCCAATCTTCCTCCTTATCCTCATCCTCATCCTCATCCT
>NC_032026.1:3652290-3653063 GCF_001865875.1 Lupinus angustifolius
CTCATTCTCGTCCTCATCGTATCCTCATCCTCATCCTCTACTTCTTCCTCATCCTCATCCTCTACCTCTTCCTCATCCAATCCTTATCCTTATTCTCATCCTCTTCCACATTCTCATCCTCATCATGTCCTCATCTTCATCCTATCCTCCTCCTCATCCTCATCCTATCGTCATTCTCATTCTCGTCCTCATCCTTTCCTCTTCCTCATCCTCATCCTCCTCTTAATCATATCCTCATTCTCATCCTCCTCCTATCCTCATCCTCATCCTCATCCACATCCTCATCTTCTTCCTAACCTCGTCCTCAACCTCATCCTCATCCTCTTCCTCATCCTCATCCTCCTCTTAATCATATCCTCATTCTCATCCTCCTCCTATCCTCATCCTCATCCTCATCCACATCCTCATCTTCTTCCTAACCTCGTCCTCAACCTCATCCTCATCCTCTTCCTCATCCTCATCCTCCTCCTCATCCTATCCTTATCATCATCCACATTCTCATCCTCATCCTATCCTCATCTTCATCCTCTTCCTCATCCTCATTCTACTCCTCATCCTATCCTCATCCTCAACCAAATCCACAACCTATCCTCATCCTCATCCTCATCCTCATCCGAACCTCATCCTCTTCCTGATCCTCACCCTCCTCCTCATTCACGTCCACATCCTATCCTCCTCCTCATCCTTATCCTCCTCCTCATCCTTATCCTCCTTCTCATCCTTATCCTCCTGCTCATCCTTATCCTCCTCCTCATGCTATCCTCATCCTCATT
>NC_032026.1:3653163-3653371 GCF_001865875.1 Lupinus angustifolius
CATCCTCATCCTATCCTCATCCTCATTCTCTACCTTATCCTCATCCTATCCTCATCCTCATCATCACCCTCATTCTCGTCCTCAGCCTATCCTCATCCTCTACCTCTTCCTCATCCTATCCTCATCCTCCTCTTAATCATACCCTCATTCTCATCCTCCTCCTATCCTCATCCTCATCCTCATCCTCATCCTCATCCTAACCTCGTCC
>NC_032026.1:3653471-3654500 GCF_001865875.1 Lupinus angustifolius
ATTCTCGTCCTCATCCTCTTACTCATCCTCATCCTCCTCCTCATCCTATACCCATCCTCTACCTCATTCTACTCCTCATCCTATTTTCATCCTCATCCTATCCTAATTCTCATCCTCTTCCTCATCTTCATCCTTATCATATCCTCATCCGCATCCACATCCTATCCTCTTCCTTGTCCTCATCCTCGTCCTCATCCTATCCTCATCCACATCCTATCCTCATCCTCTTCCTCATCCTCATCCTCGTCCTCATCCTCATTAGCGTCCTCATCCTATTCTCATCCTCATCCTCTTCATCATCCTCATTCTATCCTCATCCTCATCCTATCCTCATCCTCATCCTCATTCTCATCGTCATTCTATCCTCATCCTCCTCCTCCTCATCCTATCCTCATNTATCGTCCTCATCCTATTCTCATCCTCATCCTCTCCTCATCCTCATCCTCATTCTCGTCCTCATCCTATCCTCCTCCTCATCCTCATCCTATCCACATTCTCATTCTCGTACTTATTCTTTCCTCTTCCTCATCCTCATCCTCCTCCTCATCCTCCTCTTAATCCTATCCTCATTCTCATCCTCCTCTTATCCTCATCCTTATCCTCATCCTAACCTTGTCCTCGTCCTAACCTTGTCCTCATCCTCATCCTCATACTCTTCCTCATCCTATCCTCATCCTCATTCTCGTCCTCATCCTCTTCCTCATCCTCATCCTATCCTCATCCTCATCCTCATTCACGTCCTCATCCTATCCTCCTCCTCATCCTCATGCTATCCTCATTCTCATTCTCATTCTTGTACTCATCCTTTCCTCTTCCTCATCCTCATCCTCCTCTTCATCCTCCTCTTCATCCTATCCTCATTCTCAGCCTACTCCTATCGTCATGCTCATCCTCATCCTCGTTCTAACCTCATCCTCATCTTTTTCCTCATCCTCATCCTCATCCTCTTCCTCATCCTCCTCCTCATCCTATCCTTATCCTCTTCCACATTCTCATGGTCATCCTATCCTCATCCTCATCCTCTTCCTC
>NC_032026.1:3654600-3673601 GCF_001865875.1 Lupinus angustifolius
ATGATTTAAAAGATTTATGCATATGAGACATGTATTAGGTGACCTAAGCCTTTGACTCAACTTAAACTAGATTCTAGTCTAAGCCTAGTACCAATTAAAGTCTTAAGCATGTTGATTTGTTGGTGATCTTCAAGCTCTTATTAGCACAAGTTGTCCTCATCAAAACCATGACATATAAAGAGAGCTTTCCAAAGTGTTCCTCTTGACATACACACTTTCATGGTGATCTCACACTAAGAGCAAATCCAGACTACACAAAAACACGTTAAACATAAAGGTATACTAAGCACAATAATGCTTAAAATTAGACAAGATAAAGACTCAAAGATTAACCCTTGTACTAACCACTTAAGCCATCAAGATTCAAATGAGTTAATCAATATCAGTATATAGATAATGTATCTCTAACAATATCTAATGCATGAGCATGTGAGCAAGATAAGAATGGATACAGAATTATGCAAAAACAGTAAGCATATAACAGCAATTAAAACAACATAATCTCTCTTCTCATGCATGCAACTCTCTTGCAATAATACATTAAAACACGTATGCAAAATGCTCACTAAACAACCCTATACAATAGAATGCAATGCTATGGTTTTCTGAACAATGCCTTGTCTCCTCATCCTATCCTCATCCTCATTCTCGTCCTCATCCTATCCTCATCCTCATCCTATCCTCGTCATTTTCCTCATCCTCATCCTCTTTCTCATCCACATTCTCATCCTCATCCTATCCTCATCCATTTCCTCATTCTCATTCTGCTCCTCATTGAGAAAAGCAGTTGCGTTAATCAATTAAGTTACCACGTTAATCGATTAACTGGAACATTTATGCATATGTTTCAAATGATAAACTTCTCATACGTTATGCATAATATATATACATGTTTTACCAATTATATTATGCCTAATATGCACATATAACATGTATGATAGGTGCATGAACGTACAATTAACTAGATGATATGTCTCATGAATATGATATGACAATTAAGATGGCTTAAGAGACTAGCACCTAGGTTCACCTAACCTATACTCACTTACTACGACACACATCCCATACTACTTAGATTATAGACTCAATTTACACCCTAGTCTAGATATGACCAAATGAGCATAAGGCATGTTGATTGTTGAGCCATCTTCAAGCTTTGTTAGAACCTTGTCTTCATCAAAACATAGGCAAAGACATGCTAGTGTTATACTTGACACTTTGCACTTTCACTAAAACTGTGGGACACAACAAGTGGTATCAGAGCTAGTACGACCATGCTAGCTTAGCCGCTTATATTGTTGATCCTAGGCACTTTTACCATGGGCTCTTCTAACCTGTTTAGCCACAATGACGCTTCCATCGGCTGCCCTCCGATTTTCAGTGGCGAGGGGTAAACATACTGGAAAATCCGAATGAAGATTTTTATTGAGGTATTTGATACGAAAATTTGGAATTCCGTAGAATATGGACCTTTCGTTCCACTACCCATAGTGAATGGAGAAACAAAAGAGAAACCTAGAAGTCTCTTGACCAACAAGGAAAGGAGAAAAGTGCAATTTGATTTGAATGCGGAAAACCTTATAACTTTGGCACTCTCATATAATGAGTTCTTTAGAGTTTCTTAGTGAGATAGTGCCAAGAATATGTGGGATACTTTACAAGTAACCCATGAAGGTACTAGTGAGGTCAAACATTCTAGATTGAATACATTGATGCATGATTATGAGCTATTTCGCATGTTTCCACATGAGTCTATTTATGATTTACGAAAGCGATTTACTCACATTATTAACCATCTCATTGCATTACGTAAATCATTTGCCAAACATGAACTAACTTTTAAAGTATTGAGATGTCTGGACAAGAAATGGCAACCCAAGGTGACTGCCATCATGGAGTCAAAGGACTTGAAACAAATGATACTCACAACTTTATTTGGCAAACTTCAAGAACATGAGTTGGAATTAAGATGTTTGACACTCAATGAATAAATGGACGAGAACATCAAAGAAACCTCCTTCAAAGCAACAACATCACATTCAAGAAGTCAAAATGAGACATATGATGATGAGTTCGATTCCGACACGGATGATGAAGCCATGTTCCTCCTTATCAACAAACTTAGAAAGTACTTAAGAAAGAATGGAGGAACCAATAAGCTTCATAAGGAAGATGAAGAAAGTTCAATCAAGATGAGCAAGTATCCCAAAGAAAATGCATCTTGCCACAAGAATAGGAAAGTAGGACGCATGAGGTACACATGCCCTACCTCTTCCAAAAAGATTGAACATGATCACAAGAAAGACTCTTGGGAAATCAAAGCTAAGAAGGCATACATCGTTTAGGATGAATCTGAAGAGGACGATTCGTCAACAAGCATCTCAAAAGATGAAAGATGAAACAAAATTTGTATAATGGCTCAAAATCGGAGTTCTTGCAAAGTAAGCGAGCAAGATGAGCCTAATGAGGTATAATCATCCGATCCTATTTCAAATTCCAATATACTTCCCATGTATGACATGCTTTATGATGCTTATGTTGAAATGCATGAAGATCTTAAAGTGTTAGCTAAAAAGAATATAGAAAGAAAAAGGTTAAGTTTAAATCTTGAAAAGAAAATACGTGAAATGCAAAACTTCATTGATATGCTGAAAATTGAAAATGAAACCTTAGATGTTAAATAAGCTAACTCTTCATGTGATTATACTTCTAACTTAAATGTGATATCTACTTGTGAAAATTGCATTTGCATGGAAAATGAAAATAATATCTTAAATGATAAACTTGCTAATTTCACATCTAGTAATCACAATTACTTACTACATGTAAAAATGTTGGGATTAAATCTAGTTTGGGATATATGCATGCAAATAACACATTTCACAAAACACGAGTAGATGTTCTGAAAATTTCATATCTTGAATCCCCTACTTGCTTTTATTGTGGATTGTATGGTCATAACTTGAATACATGTAATGTTAGAATGCATGATGTTCCAAATGGAAATTTTATATGGATTACCAAGAAACAAAATCCACAAGCTACTAACATCAAGGGACCCTAGGTTAGTTGGGTACCCAAGAAAAGCAAGTAATTGTGTTTTGTAGGTGTGTCTAAGAATATATGAACTTCAACTTTCATATGGGCAGCAAGTGTTCTAGGCACATAGAAGGTGAGAAGATCAAACTTCTTTGACTTGTCACCAAAGGAATGGAGACTATGACACTTATGAGCAACTTGTCATCACAAATGCTTGAAGTTAGGAAGTATTGTGAAACAAAGGTAAAATAAGGTATCTCTTCTTAACTGCAAGTATCACATACTTTAAGTGTCAGAAATATATTCTATAATGAAATCCTAGCAAGGTCATAAAATCAAGAATCATGAATTCCCCCATAAATCATTTTTAGGCCTAATGCTTTGTATGTTACATTTACATGCTCTTAAATGCAAACATGATATTGTTGAGCAAGTATAAGAATCTTTCAATCATGTTTTGATTAATAAGTAAATATAGAAATACCATATAGGATTTTCTAATCATGTTGAAGCACAACAAGTTAAATACCATATTAATGCAATTTAACCAAAACTATTCTTTGGAAAGCCTATGCAAATTTAGTGCTTGATTAAGCCATCTCCAAAAGAGGAGAGGAAAGATATACTTACTGTTTTGTAGGTACTCATGAGGATAAACACTCCAAGAATTGATATACTATGCAAGAAAATGATAAGAATCAAGAATTGAAGAAAGGCCAAAGAAAACATCAAACATGACAAACTTCAAACATATTGATAAGGATGAGGTAAAGCATGTGAGGTAACCAAATATCGTGATAAAGTCTATTCCATAATATCTAATCACATGTTATGTTTGATATAATACCTAAGTGTTTGAATGCATGCTAGACATCTAGATAATCCTAAATAAGTTCACTTATCACCATTATATGCATGTATTCTTTATTGTAAAATGCATTCTTGATTTATATGCTTTCATGCTCTTTTGGCTCTATGTTAAGTGTACATTAGGTGTTTAGGATAGCTCTCAATCTTAAAGTCTTAGCAAACCTCTAAACTAATTCAAATTGTGCCAAAATCTATTTTTGTGACTTATTTAATTGATTATTTTGTGTTTTAATCGATTACCTAGGCTTTTTCAATTTTCTTAATCGATTATCTGTTCCCTTAATCGATTACCTAGGCTAAAAATGTTTTAAAATTTAAATTAATTAAGCTGGAATATAATGGATTAACTGTGTTAAAATATAAATCACATTAATTGATTAACGCAGAGGTTAATCGATTAAGTGTAGTCATAAAACAGATTCAGCCTCTGTTATGAGTTATGTTTGTTAAAACCCTAACCTCGTGAACTTTGTCTTCTTGTCTAAAATTGATCCCACAATTCATCCTCAAACTCATATTAGAGCTACTCGTTATCATTTCCTTTCCTCCTCTATACATCTAACCCATCAATTCAGTTGTAATTCAAAAACCTAAGCATACCCCTTTCAAAACCCTAACTTCGAATGTCATCCTTAATCAATTATCCATCCTTTATATATGCAAGCATGAGTAATAAGAGACCAAAGAGAGTAAAACATATAGCTTGTTCAAACCATTCTCTACGTCATTCTGGACTTGCAAGAAATCTCAACGCTGAAGGTTCCTCTTCATCTAGGTAGAATCCACCACTGGTTTTAGACCCATTTTATGCTCCTACTCTTCAGACAAAGAGGTTTCCTCAGTTCGTAAGCCGAAAACTTACATACATCTAATATGCCGACATGGCATGGATGGTGGAGCAAGGATTTCAATTCCCGCATGAATTGTAGGCACGAGGGGTCGTACATTTTCTAGAATTAAGTGGTAATATTTACCCTCTGATTCGGTAGTTTTATGCTAACTTTCAGTTCAAGGATGGTGGATATAGGAGTGTGGTGCAAGGGTAGCTAATTTTATTGAATTATGTGTTGTTTATGGACGTGGGAGGTTTATCTTGTGATGGTGGTTCCCTTGGAGATTGCAATGATGACAAATGGAGCAAGTATGAATCCAAATAGATGTATAAGTTATGCTTAAGGAGACCTCATTAGTTTGTTCGAGGTGCCCTCACAAAAGCAGGTTCTTTAACCGTAGAAAATAGGCTTTTACACTATTTAATAGCATACATATTGGTTCAGCGCAACACAAATCATGTGCAACCAACTGTAAATAATTTGAATCTTATATTTGTTGTTAAAGAAGGAATATTGATTAGCTAGCCCGACGAGATTCTAAAAGTGATGTATAGCATAGCATCCTCTTCTTCGAGATTGTTGGCTTATGGAATTTGTATCTCCCGTATCATTGATCATTTAGAGATCGACACATCTGGTGCGAAGATAATTGCTTTAAATTCTAGAGAACACATGGTCCATGAGACATCATTCACAAGATGAGTATCTATAAATATGAAGGTGAATGGATGTATCAAGAAGGTTATATGACCATTGTGGATTTAGAAACGTCTAAAGAAGAAGGTGGTGAGTAAAACTAGGGACACCAAAATGATGAGGCGTCTGATATCCCTCAAGGACCTTCATTTGGTTTGGCTCATCTGGATGCCATGGAATAACGCCTAAATGAGTGTATTGACTCAAGGAACCAAGAAGTGGTATCAAGGATACAATCTATCGAGGATAGGCTCATGGTGGAGTTTCATAGACACAATGAAGAGAATTAGAGTCGATTCGAGTAGTTTCACTTTCTGTTTAGTTCCTTCGGTGGGTTTCCGCAACAGCCTCGTAGCTACCTTAGGATGTCTAGTGTGTCCTAGTTAGGTGTTGTTTTTAGGAGTTTTGTGGTTTTTGTAATCTTTTGGTTATTGCATTGTAATTTTCCAAACTTGTTAGTTTGTCTTTGTGCTTTGACTTGAAATGTAATCACATAACATGCTATGAATATACTGGTTTTGTGCTTTCAAATTGAATTATATTCTGTTTATATCACTCTTGTAATCATTTGATCAATGGATGAATGAATGCTTAGTAATTTTCAAATCTATTTGCATTTATCTAACTGTGCTTAACTTTCAACAAACAAGTGGTGGTATATAAATGGAAAAGGCATAAACAAATAGTACCATAAACAAATGCTCTAATGTAATGTATATAATCAGTATAAAACAAGTGTATGAAGCAAGTGATATCAAATTGTATAACTTTCTGCATATAGCATGTGGCCTGCATTGTATTCTGCCATAATAGTAGGTTTAATCGATTAATAACATGCCATAATCAATTAACCATCACCTAAAATGCAATTCTGGGCAAAATTGAATCACACATAATCGATTAAGCACTATTTTAATCGACTAACATCAACAGAAATTGCATTTTGTTTTTCTTTCTTTTGGCAATATACTTTCTGTTAGATGCCTCTCATTACTATGCCTTAAAAGAATTTTATGACAATTTTATGGCTCTCTTTAAGGGCATTTTATGTCACTTTTATGGCTTTGTTTCCAAGCATCCAATGCTTGGAATCCAAGATACCAAGACTTTGCTTGCCTATAAAAGGACACATATAGAGAGCTTCAAAATCATCTTCACAACACACAACATCTCTTTCATTTACACATATATTGTGAGTGCATTCTTGGTGAGAATTCTTGTTCCATTTGAGAGAGTATTTGTGAGAAAAAATATTGTCATTTGTCCTCATCATTATAAGAGGATTTCTTGTACTCTTCTTTTTTACATAGTGGAATTTTGCTCTTGATCGCCCGTGGTTTTTTTCCTCTCACACTGAGGATTTTTTCCACATTAAATCTTGTGTGTTATTTTCTTTATCCTTTACTTGCTTCTCTTTTGTTCTCAATTGATTCAATCCTGTGCTTCCGCATTGTGCTCTAACCTTAACAAGTGGAATCAGAGCTCTTACTAAATTGAGAATTTCAAAATGTCTGCAAAATTTGACATTGAGAAGTTTGATGGCAAAATTAGCTTTTCTATTTGGCGAGTCCAAATGAGGGCCGTTCTTATCCAGAGCGGATTAAAGAAAGCTTTAGATGGGAAGTCAAAGAAACCAGTTTCCATGACCGATGATCAATGGGACGAGTTGGATGAAAAGGCGCTTTCAACAATTCAACTTTGTTTGTCGAAGGAGGTTCTTCGTGAGGTTGCCAATGAAGAAACCGCTGCGGCTTTGTGGCTGAAGTTAGAAACTTTATACATGACCAAGAGCCTCGCAAACAAGCTTCGTCTCAAAGAACGGTTATACACCATTCGTATGGTTGAAGGTACTCCTATTCAAACTCATCTTGATGAGTTTAATTCTATTATTATGGATATGCAAAATATTGATATTAATATTGAAGATGAAGACAAAGCTGTTTTGTTGGTTGTCTCTTTACCTTCTACCTATAAGCACTTCAAAGAAATCATGTTGTATGGAAATAATGATACCTTATCCTTTGAAGATGTTAAATCTAATTTATTGTCCAAAGAAAAATTTGATCTTGAAGTTAATTCTGTGGACAAGGGTGAGGGCTTAAGTGTTCGAGGTAGAACTCAAGAAAAAGGGAGTACCAATTATAAAAAGTTCAGATCCAAATCCAGAGGTCGCAAATCCAACAAAACTTGTCGCTATTGCAAGAAACCGGGGCATGACATTCCTGATTGTTTTATCTTAAAGAAAAAACAAGAAAAACAAGATAAGGGAAAATTTCAACAATCCTCTGAAGCTGCTAATATTGAAGCCAATTCTGACGGTGATATTCTTTTATCTGTTGTCTCTTATAATAATAGGAGTAAAACAGAATGGATTCTTGATTCTGGATGTACTTTTCATATGTGTCCTTATAAGGACTTATTCACCACTTTTGAACATGTTGACAGTGGTGTTGTTTTGATGGGCAATGATACCCAATGCAAAGTTGCAGGAATAGGTACTATTCAGATCAAGGCTCATGACGGTGTTGTCAGAACCTTGGCTAATGTCCGCTATATTCCAGATTTGAAGCGGAACTTAATTTCTCTTGGCACCCTAGAGTCTCTCGGGTGTAGGTATTCAGCTGAAGGTGGAGTTCTAAAGGTATTGAAAGGTGCTATGGTATTATTGAAAGCTAACCGGATTGGTAGTTTATATGTCTTGCAAGGTTCTGTTGTGACAGGTTCAACAGCTGTATCTTCTTCAATGCATGATAATGACATTACCAAATTATGGCACATGCGCCTGGGCCATATGAGTGAAAAAGGTATGCACCTTCTAAGCAAACAAGGTCATCTTGGTAAACATGGCATTGGTAAATTGGATTTTTGTAAACATTGTGTTTTTGGGAAACAGAAAAAGGTTAGTTTCTCCACTGCAACTCACCGTACCAAAGGTATTCTTGATTATATTCATTCTGACCTTTGGGGGCCTTCTAAATTTCCTTCTCATGGAGGATGTCGCTATATGATGACCATCATTGATGATTTTTCTCGCAAAGTTTGGGTTTATTTTCTGCAGCATAAAAATGAGACTTTCTCCACTTTCAAGAAGTGGAAAACTCTTGTTGAAACCCAGACAGGGAAGAAAGTGAAGAAGCTTAGAACAGACAATGGATTAGAGTTCTGCAATGGTGATTTTAATGAGTTCTGCACAAAAAATGGTATTGCTAGACACAAAACTATTCCAAGAAATCCTCAACAAAATGGTGTTGCAGAACGGATGAACAGGACTCTACTTGAGAGAGTTCGTTGTATGCTCTCAAATGCTGGGTTATGGCATCGGCGTGAATTTTGGGCTGAAGCAGCATCTACTGCTTGTTACCTGGTTAATCGTTCTCCACATTCAGCACTTGATTTCAAAATCCCAGAAGAAATTTGGTCAGGTAATCCTGTTGATTATTCTAACTTAAGAATCTTTGGATGTCCTGCTTATGCACATGTTAATGATGGTAAATTAGCTCCAAGAGCTGTTGAGTGCATATTTCTTGGTTATGCATCTGAGTCTAAAGGATATCGCTTATGGTATTCTGATGCAAAGTCACGGAAATTAATTCTTAGCAGAGATGTGACTTTTAATGAGGATGCATTTTTATCTTCTGGAAAACAATCTATTGTGTCTTCTTCTACTAGTACAGGTAATCTACAGGGTACTAGCGAGAAGGTGGAGTTGATAGTGAAACCTACAGTTCCTAATGTTGATGTTCCATCTTCCTCTACAAATCAATCTAGCATTGATGATCATTATGTTGATTGTGATGACAGTACAACTTCTCCTATTCATCAGCAAGAAGATGATTATTGTATTGCTCGAGACAGAACCAGAAGACTAATTAAAAGGCCAGCTAGATACACTGATGGTGATAATTTAATTGCTTATGCATTGTCAGTTGCACAAGAGGTAAATGATGATGTTGAACCTGCCAGCTATACAGAAGCTGTTTCTTGTGTTGATTCGTCACAGTGGCTAGTGGCTATGAATGAAGAGATTGAAAGTCTTCATAAGAATGGTACTTGGGCTTTGACAGAGCTTCCCGAAGGCAAACGACCATTACGATGTAAATGGATCTATAAGAAGAAAGACGGTATTCCCGGGGTTGAAGATCCAAGATGCAAAGCACGACTAGTTGTTAAAGGTTTTAATCAAAAGGAAGGTATTGACTTTAATGAGATATTCTCACCTGTTGTTCGTCATACTTCTATACGTGTTTTGCTTGCTTTTGTTGCTTTATTTGATTTGGAGTTGGAGCAACTTGATGTAAAGACAGCTTTTCTACATGGAGAGCTGGAAGAAGAAATTTACATGGAACAACCTGAAGGATTTATTGTTCCTGATAAGGAGCATCTTGTCTGTCGATTGAAGAAATCATTATATGGCCTTAAGCAAGCTCCCAGACAATGGTACATGAGGTTTGATTCTTTTATGATTGGGCAAGGTTATTGCAGGAGTCAATTTGATGACTGTATTTATTTCCAGAAATTTCCAAATGAATCATTCATATACTTGTTACTGTATGTTGATGATATGCTAATTGCTTCACGTGACAAGTCTTTGATCCGGAAATTGAAAATTCAACTCAATAATGAGTTTGAGATGAAAGAATTAGGTGCAGCCAAGAAAATTCTTGGTATGGAGATTCACAGGGATCGTCAAGCTGGTAAATTGTTTTTATCCCAAGAGAAATATATTGAAAGAGTGCTTGAAAGGTTTAATATGAATAATTGTAAACCTGTTTCTACTCCACTTGCTGCACATTTCAAGTTATCTTTAGATCTTTGCCCACATACAGAGGAAGAGATGGAGCGTATGTCACATATTCCTTATGCTAGTGCAGTTGGTAGTCTTATGTATGCTATGGTGTGCACTAGACCTGATTTAGCATATGCTGTTAGCATGGTAAGTCGATATATGCATAATCCTGGAAAGGATCATTGGAGTGCTGTAAAATGGATTTTTCGGTATCTAAAAGGTACTTCTGGTATTGGCTTGGTATTTGACAGAAACAAGGCTACAACTGATGACGTTGTAGGTTATGTTGATTCGGATTATGGTGGTGATATTGACAGAAGGAGGTCTCTTTCTGGTTACATCTTTACTCTCTGTAATAGTGCTATTAGCTGGAAAGCTACTCTTCAGTCCATTGCTGCATTGTCTACGACTGAAGCAGAATATATTTCAGCAACGGAGGGTGTGAAGGAGGCTATTTGGCTCCGAGGTTTGGTAAATGAACTTGGTCTAATACAGGGTGTTCTTACAGTGTTTTGTGATAGTCAAAGTGCTATTCATTTGACCAGGAATAATCGTTATCATGACAAGACCAAACACATTGATATAAAACGTCACTTTATCCGAGATATTGTTGCTATTGGTGAAATTATGGTGGAAAAGATTCACACATCAGAGAATCCAGCAGATATACTTACCAAGCCACTTCCGAATACCAAGTTCCAACTTTGCTTGGACTTGGTTGGTCTCTACAGCACTTGAGTGCCCTTCGGGGCATTATTTGGCGATGAGCAACTTATCAAATTCGAGCCAAGGTGGAGATTGTTAGATGCCTCTCATTACTATGCCTTAAAAGAATTTTATGACAATTTTATGGCTCTCTTTAAGGGCATTTTATGTCACTTTTATGGCTTTGTTTCCAAGCATCCAATGCTTGGAATCCAAGATACCAAGACTTTGCTTGCCTATAAAAGGACACATATAGAGAGCTTCAAAATCATCTTCACAACACACAACATCTCTTTCATTTACACATATATTGTGAGTGCATTCTTGGTGAGAATTCTTGTTCCATTTGAGAGAGTATTTTGAGGAAAAATATTGTCATTTGTCCTCATCATTATAAGAGGATTTCTTGTACTCTTCTTTTTTACATAGTGGAATTTTGCTCTTGATCGCCCGTGGTTTTTTTTCCTCTCACACTGAGGGGTTTTTCCACGTTAAATCTTGTGTGTTATTTTCTTTATCCTTTACTTGCTTCTCTTTTGTTCTCAATTGATTCAATCCTGTGCTTCCGCATTGTGCTCTAACCTTAACACTTTCATATATCACTTTTCTTTTTTATCATGCCAAAAGGGGGAGAAAAGTTGTTGTTTATGTTTTGCAAGACTTACAAGAGAAGATAAGTTGAGGCTTCCACAACGAAAAAGAATTTATATATATATATATATCATATTTGTTAATGAACTTAACGAGTTGAAATATATCCAACTCAAGTTCGTCTCGCTTATTAATGAGTTCAATTTCCAGCTCAAGTTCGACTTAGTTGGATCTAGAACTAAGTTTATCGAGCTAAATAATAAGTCTAGTTTGAAGCGAATACCAAGTTGGTTTAGTTTATTGCCAACCCTACTTCAAGATATATCACATGTGGTAGTTTCTAAATCAAAAGAGTTTAATAAAGACATCAATTTTAAATAAGATGCCCTTATTCTACGAGTTTTCATGCTTTGGCAAGTCGCCCAGTCAACCAAACCCATTTCACATGTCTATGTAAAACTAATTTGGTTTGAAAACTGAAATGAAGATTTGACTTAGTGTGCCAAAGTTGCATGCTTTGTGTGTTAATAATTGTAAAATCACATAATATTCAAAATGTGATGGTTTACTGGTCAAACCAAACCATGATTATTTTAAACAAATACTCAAATCAAACAAACCAACCTAACCCAAAAAGTATGATTTGGAGTGAGCTAGATCACTATATTTTAGTCTATAAATTTAATTTATTTGATTTTACCATAACTCTCCTTACAAAACTGAAACACTTAATTTAGCAACCCATACTCCTTCCTTTAATCAACAAATGTACAATTTCTTTTGAAATCATAACTTTTTGTTATAATAGGATAACATTACCTGATAGAAGAAATGGGTTACATTATTCTATAAAAAACCATGAAAAAATTAGAATTGATACATTATATTCTATATAATCAATCTTAGCTAGGTGTTTTCCATAAGCATTTTTTTAATAAGATTACGTCGTGACATTTCCCTAAGAGGAAGCACTCGTTTTCACACAAACTAGCACAATTGGTATTTCATATATATATTCCCCGGAACCTTTTGCTTTTAGACTTATGCATCCTTCTTTATGCCACCATTCTAGGCCTTACTTCTGCTTAGCATCATAAACCATTGACACAAGTAAACAATAAACTAATCAAGTTTAGATATACAACATATAATGTTGAAAAAGGAAACCCAGTTATGTATTTTGATAAAATACATGCTACTAAAATATGTCTTTATAATTCTTACATGGTGGGATTATTTTCATTCTTGCCTCGAAGTATTTATAAAAATATGGTTTCCCATAATTTTTGAAGTTAAGTTAATTCTTACTTAATTCTCACATGGATGATGAAAGTTAATTTTATACCTATAGACTTTGAGACTATAGACTTTGAGACATAGCTAGGTGAAACCGTACAAAGAGTACAATCATATTTAATTTAATAAAGAACATAATAAAATGAAGGCAAAATAATGGTGTTAGGCATTAGGAAAGACACACTTATAGCAACAAGAAGTAGAAGGACAAAAATGATGGAAATTGAAGGAACACGAGGAGCCATATGTAAGATGTAAACGTAAATAAATTTTAGTGGGTTAACAAAGTGTTTTACAGTAAGTGGGTGAAAAACTATGTGTTTGATGGACAAGGTAAATAGAGCATGCTGGTCTTAAATAGGACAACCACTTCAAACCAATGAATACACGACTTAGAAAGAGAGAATGAATTTCAAACATCTTTCAATAAATATGGAGTTGCCGCTACGTTTGTTTTAAAATGGTAATTTTGTTAATTACATGCAACTTTATACTTCACACTTCTTCAATTAAATATTTAATTATTAAATCATAATAACCTATTTTTTATTAGGATCCTTAAAGAGATTCTATTCATCTCCTATATATCGGTAGGTGTAATATGGAAATTAAGACTACATAGTTTTAGGTTGATAATTGGTCAATGAATTGGTTTGACTTTTATTAAGTAAGGTTGGAAGATAAGAAACATATCGTACATCTAACTCCTTAATTTGGGAGATGGCATAGGCATAAGTAATGATTGTCACAACTTGTCAACCTAGATAGAAAGGAAAGAGACGATACTAATTATGACCATTCATCCAATTCTCAATTTAGTTTAAAAAATAATAATTAGTAATATTAAATTTTGAACAATAGTATTATATAATTGATTATTAGAGATTTAATAGAAAATATATAATATTGGTCGTGAAACGCCTCCTTTCTTCGAGAGATAGTAGAGACGATACTATTCACTCCGCCAACTTCTAACCTTAGAGGTGAAATTATGATAGGACACAACATTAGATATTATTGTTAAATTCCCAAATAAAATTTATTAATTATGTACATAAAATAATTTAGTTTAATGGTTATTTCTAAATAAATAAATTGTTTTTATTTATTGAAAGTGAATTAACTGCAAAGAGACAACATTTGTCATGCACCACCATCTCGCTTCGAGAGATGATAACAAAAACAAAAATGAACACAATCACTTCTCAACCAGGAGCAGAAAGTAAGATATGATATGAGTCTTGATTTTTCTATTAAATTCCCAATTAATTTTTAGTCTAATTTTTTATGTAATTAATAGGGTTAAAAGAAAATAGACAACATTGACTATGAACCGTTCTGTTCTCCCAGCAAATGGTAGATGCAATAGAAATGATCAGAATTGCTTACCAACTTGGGTCAGCACGTTAAATCTTGTGTGTTATTTTCTTTATCCTTTACTTGCTTCTCTTTTGTTCTCAATTGATTCAATCCTGTGCTTCCGCATTGTGCTCTAACCTTAACACTTTCATATATCACTTTTCTTTTTTATCATGCCAAAAGGGGGAGAAAAGTTGTTGTTTATGTTTTGCAAGACTTACAAGAGAAGATAAGTTGAGGCTTCCACAACGAAAAAGAATTTATATATATATATATATCATATTTGTTAATGAACTTAACGAGTTGAAATATATCCAACTCAAGTTCGTCTCGCTTATTAATGAGTTCAATTTCCAGCTCAAGTTCGACTTAGTTGGATCTAGAACTAAGTTTATCGAGCTAAATAATAAGTCTAGTTTGAAGCGAATACCAAGTTGGTTTAGTTTATTGCCAACCCTACTTCAAGATATATCACATGTGGTAGTTTCTAAATCAAAAGAGTTTAATAAAGACATCAATTTTAAATAAGATGCCCTTATTCTACGAGTTTTCATGCTTTGGCAAGTCGCCCAGTCAACCAAACCCATTTCACATGTCTATGTAAAACTAATTTGGTTTGAAAACTGAAATGAAGATTTGACTTAGTGTGCCAAAGTTGCATGCTTTGTGTGTTAATAATTGTAAAATCACATAATATTCAAAATGTGATGGTTTACTGGTCAAACCAAACCATGATTATTTTAAACAAATACTCAAATCAAACAAACCAACCTAACCCAAAAAGTATGATTTGGAGTGAGCTAGATCACTATATTTTAGTCTATAAATTTAATTTATTTGATTTTACCATAACTCTCCTTACAAAACTGAAACACTTAATTTAGCAACCCATACTCCTTCCTTTAATCAACAAATGTACAATTTCTTTTGAAATCATAACTTTTTGTTATAATAGGATAACATTACCTGATAGAAGAAATGGGTTACATTATTCTATAAAAAACCATGAAAAAATTAGAATTGATACATTATATTCTATATAATCAATCTTAGCTAGGTGTTTTCCATAAGCATTTTTTTAATAAGATTACGTCGTGACATTTCCCTAAGAGGAAGCACTCGTTTTCACACAAACTAGCACAATTGGTATTTCATATATATATTCCCCGGAACCTTTTGCTTTTAGACTTATGCATCCTTCTTTATGCCACCATTCTAGGCCTTACTTCTGCTTAGCATCATAAACCATTGACACAAGTAAACAATAAACTAATCAAGTTTAGATATACAACATATAATGTTGAAAAAGGAAACCCAGTTATGTATTTTGATAAAATACATGCTACTAAAATATGTCTTTATAATTCTTACATGGTGGGATTATTTTCATTCTTGCCTCGAAGTATTTATAAAAATATGGTTTCCCATAATTTTTGAAGTTAAGTTAATTCTTACTTAATTCTCACATGGATGATGAAAGTTAATTTTATACCTATAGACTTTGAGACTATAGACTTTGAGACATAGCTAGGTGAAACCGTACAAAGAGTACAATCATATTTAATTTAATAAAGAACATAATAAAATGAAGGCAAAATAATGGTGTTAGGCATTAGGAAAGACACACTTATAGCAACAAGAAGTAGAAGGACAAAAATGATGGAAATTGAAGGAACACGAGGAGCCATATGTAAGATGTAAACGTAAATAAATTTTAGTGGGTTAACAAAGTGTTTTACAGTAAGTGGGTGAAAAACTATGTGTTTGATGGACAAGGTAAATAGAGCATGCTGGTCTTAAATAGGACAACCACTTCAAACCAATGAATACACGACTTAGAAAGAGAGAATGAATTTCAAACATCTTTCAATAAATATGGAGTTGCCGCTACGTTTGTTTTAAAATGGTAATTTTGTTAATTACATGCAACTTTATACTTCACACTTCTTCAATTAAATATTTAATTATTAAATCATAATAACCTATTTTTTATTAGGATCCTTAAAGAGATTCTATTCATCTCCTATATATCGGTAGGTGTAATATGGAAATTAAGACTACATAGTTTTAGGTTGATAATTGGTCAATGAATTGGTTTGACTTTTATTAAGTAAGGTTGGAAGATAAGAAACATATCGTACATCTAACTCCTTAATTTGGGAGATGGCATAGGCATAAGTAATGATTGTCACAACTTGTCAACCTAGATAGAAAGGAAAGAGACGATACTAATTATGACCATTCATCCAATTCTCAATTTAGTTTAAAAAATAATAATTAGTAATATTAAATTTTGAACAATAGTATTATATAATTGATTATTAGAGATTTAATAGAAAATATATAATATTGGTCGTGAAACGCCTCCTTTCTTCGAGAGATAGTAGAGACGATACTATTCACTCCGCCAACTTCTAACCTTAGAGGTGAAATTATGATAGGACACAACATTAGATATTATTGTTAAATTCCCAAATAAAATTTATTAATTATGTACATAAAATAATTTAGTTTAATGGTTATTTCTAAATAAATAAATTGTTTTTATTTATTGAAAGTGAATTAACTGCAAAGAGACAACATTTGTCATGCACCACCATCTCGCTTCGAGAGATGATAACAAAAACAAAAATGAACACAATCACTTCTCAACCAGGAGCAGAAAGTAAGATATGATATGAGTCTTGATTTTTCTATTAAATTCCCAATTAATTTTTAGTCTAATTTTTTATGTAATTAATAGGGTTAAAAGAAAATAGACAACATTGACTATGAACCGTTCTGTTCTCCCAGCAAATGGTAGATGCAATAGAAATGATCAGAATTGCTTACCAACTTGGGTCAGGAGGTAGGATACGATACGAGCCACAACCATCCCTAAAATCCTTGAAAAAAGTATATTTAAGATATTTTTTACTAATGTTACTTTCTTAATAAATTATTATTATTATAAAAAATATTTATTGAATAATATAAAATAATAGAAATACTATTAAATACAATAATATATAAAAAAGAAATGAAGATTTAACTAAGACTACGCTACTAGAGGACAAATGTATTCTTGAATTAATGTTTAAAGCTAAATATCGTAAAAATCTTTTGTAGTATGGTCTACGCATTCAAAGGACTAAGCTTGTCTAATGAGTCCTCACGTCCAAAGAACAAAGATTATCAAAGGACCAAGCGCGTCGAATAGTCGATTGTGTTGATACTCACCTTTGGGAATGTGAATATAATATTTTAAAGAGAAAAGATGATGAATATAACTAAGTTAAAAAGAATAGAGTATCATGTAGTTTACTATCACAAATATATTAGTAAAAATGTGGAGCAAGAAAGTTTAATAAATTAATGTGTGTGAACACTCAATTTTCTCTAACCTATTCTTATAAAATAAAATAAATAAAAAATTTCAAATAATAAAACTTGATAAAGAAATTTTTTTAGGTGACCCGAGAAGAATTGAATCACCTTTAACTATTTGGTTCTTAACCAGTAGTTAGAAAACCTATCGGTTGCTGCAATTTCATTCCAATTAATCATTAACTTTTGATTTTAATTTTTTTATAAAAATATATTTTCCACGGTTTTAATTCCATAGTTGAAATATTTGCCTTTGGTTCTATAATATTAAGTGTTTACCCAAATATTTAGTGGTGGTGAAAAAAGGCAACAATATTTTTAGATATGGTTGGAAACGAGCCGAACCAAGTCAAACTAGAGTTTAGCTCGATTATGCTCGATTATGCTCGATAAGGATGTGTTGAGCTTTAGACTCAACTTGAGTTCGATACGAGTTATTTTTTTAGTTCGAGTTTGACTAGATTAAAGTTCACTAACTGTTCGGCTAATTTTGAATTGGTTCATTTGGACAACTGAAATAAATAATACATTTTTTAAAATACTACAAAAGGTTTTTATTAAAATATTACATTGTTTATGTATATAATAACAATTAACATAAAAATTAATGCATTAGTCAAGGTGTAATATCAATAAATATAAAAAATAAATAATGGGTCATGGTATAATAATAGTAAACATAAAGGATGGTATAATAACAATAACAATAAAAACTTTGTCTATATATATATCGTGTCATTTAAGGAATCTAACGAGTCGAAATGTATTCAACTCAAGTTTGACTCATTTATTTAATAAATTTGATTTTCTATTCAAGTTCGGCTCATTTGTTTCATAAACCAAGTTCATAAACCAAGTTCATTTATTTTATTTTATTTTAATTTCTCCCCCCTAAATAGGCAATGGGGGGGGGGAGAGTTTTTCATTTATTTTTAATTTCTCCCCCCCCCCCCCTAAATCGGCAATGGGGGGGAGGAGTTTTTCATTTATTTATTTATTTTTTAATTTCTCTCTCCCTAAATCGGCAATGTGGGGGGGAGTTTTTCAAATTTTTTTTTTATTCTCCTCCCCTAACTCGGCAATGGGGGAGGAATTTTTGAATGTCTATATATTTACCTCCCGGTCGTGGTATGTAAATTATATTTTCACAGCAATTTCTCTTCATTCTCTGAAACACTCCAATTTGTTAATCAGTTTGTTTGAGTAAGCTTTTATTGTAGAGGTTAGTATATTATTTAGTTGCTCCATTTTATTTCATTTCTATAAGTTTATATGTTTTAATGTTATTAATTTTTTAATGTAGATGGCCATTGTGAGAGATATTGTTAGCGATTTTAGTGATGAAGAGGAGATTGAAATATGCAGTGATGAGGAAGAGGTTCAGTTTGGTAGTAGTTCATCTCGTAGTATGACATATACTACTCCCTCATCATTTTTCTTGAACACAAATTCTCAAGTTG
>NC_032026.1:3673701-3674137 GCF_001865875.1 Lupinus angustifolius
TATGGTGATTGGGAAGGGTCATATAATGAGTTACCACGTTGGATGAATGCTCTACAATATTTTTGTCCGGGCACAATTGTAAAATATCAAGCACATCACGAAGTTGTAGATGGCATGGAAGACCCAAGTCGAATCATTCTCGATAGAATATTTTGGGCTTTCAAACCATGTACTGAAGGGTTTGGTTTTTGTAAACCAATCCTACAAGTGGATGGTACATTTTTGACCGGCAAATATACTGGAACATTGCTAATAGCAAGTTCACAAGATGGAAACAGACGTGTATTTCCAGTTACATTTGCCATTGTTGAAGGGGAGACAAAAGAAGCTTGGGAATGGTTTTTTTACAATCTTAAGACGTATGTTACCCCTCAAGAAAACCTGTGTATCATATGAGATAGAGGGACAGGTTTATTAGCTGCACTCCGAAGTGAGT
>NC_032026.1:3674237-3676676 GCF_001865875.1 Lupinus angustifolius
GTTATATTATGGATATTAATATGTTTGTATTTATTTACTAGGTTATGAGTTGATGCGACCACGGTTCGAGCGAATGTTGAATTCGTTGCGTCAAAAAAATTCAAGGGCTACTGCATGGTTGGACCAGATTCCAAAAGTGAAATGGAGTCAGGCATATGATGGAGGGCGACGATATGGCCACATGACTACTAATCTTGCTGAATGCATTAATGGTGTTTTGAAAGGATTAAGAGCTCTTCCTATCACTGCACTTGTTAGAGCAACATATTATAGGCTAAACGAATGGTTCAATGAACATCGAAATGAAGCCTCTAACATGGTTATGGCAGGACATGTATATTGCGAAGAATTGACAAAGGTTATCAAAGAAAATCAACGTAAATCTACATGTCAAATGGTTCGTAATTTTTCACGAGAGACTAAAGTCTCTGAAGTTGAAGTTGTATCTAGATCTGGTGGTCGGCAAGTGAGGCTGTATACAGTAAAACTTGCTGAGAATTGGTGTGACTGTGGAGAATTTCAATCATTACGATTGCCATGTTCTCATGCTATCGCAACGTGCGCTTCTTTGAATTTAGATTGCAGCCAATTTATCTCAACAATTTACCGCCTCGATAATCTTCAGAAGGTTTATGGATATGAGTTTCAACCACTTGGTAATGAAGAATATTGACCTCCTTATCCAGGCCCGACATTCATTCCCAATCCTGTTATGCGTAGGAAAAGAAGTGGAAGACCAAAGACTTCACGCATTCACAATGAGATGGATGAGGTTGAAAGTGAACAACTTAAAAAATGTGGATGGTGTAGAACCGAAGGACATAACAGGAAGACATGTCCATTGCGATCTAGAGAATTATGGGAGAGTTCTAGGCAACATTCGTAAGACTAGTTTAAATTTTAGTCACTACCTTTATAATGTATTTTTATTGATCCAAATTTATTAAGACTATTGTATTTCGTAAGACTAATGTATTTCCATAAATTTACTATAACTATATACTATAAATATACTATACCTATATATTATAAATATAACTATATATTATAAATATAAACTATATACTATAACGTGTGCATAAGACTATAACTACTATACAATGTGCAGAACACTTTAAATATGCAGAGAATAAAGTGGAAATAAGTGTGGTCAAATAAAGTTGAAGTGGGCAGAAGATTTTAGTGTGACTATACAATGGAGTTGAAGTGTGGAGAACATTGCAGAGTTGAATGATTATACAATGGAAAGTAAATTATTGAATGACTATACCATGGAAAGAAAATTACTAGTGTGGTACAAAGATTCTATTATTGAATGACTTTACGTAATGATTATACACAGTGTGGTACAGTGAGTTTTGCAATGTAATTTATCCATGTAACCCATTCTGAATGCATTAAAATGTAGCATTAAATTTCGAATTCAATAACATTAATTTGTTTGACTGCATTAATTGCAGAATAAAATTTGGTTGAATATTAATTGCAGAATATTAATTTTGTTGAATATTAATTGCAGAATTAAATTTCGAATTTAGTAGTAGTTAATTTGTTTGACAACATTAATTCAGTATTGTTGAATAGTAATTGATTGCATAATTTAAATTCGAATTCAGTAGCATTAATTTCTTTGACTAACTTAATATTGAGTTGTTGAATATTAATTGCAGAATTAAATTTCGAATTTAGTAGTAGTTAATTTATTTGACTGCATTAATTTAGTATTGTTGAATATTAATTGATTGCATAATTTAAATTCGAATTCAGTAGCATTAATTTCTTTGACTAACTTAATATTGAGTGGTTGAATATTAATTGGAGAATTAAATTTCGAACATTTGATTGACTGAATTAATTAGGTACAAATATTTATTGCAAATACACGGTGCACATTCAAAATATTTACACCAAACTCGGCACCCATGGTGCCGAGTTCAAGAAATATTTAAAGGGAAATCGGCAGTGTCATTACCGAGATTTGTTCTGCCCAAAAAATCACTGCACTGAAATCGGTAGTGTTATTGACGATTTAGGATTGGGAAATTAATTGAAATCGGCACTGCAATTGCCGATTTAGGCTAGGGCAAATTAATTCCCCACCAAACTTCCTTCAATTTTTGCACCGAATTCACTACACTCACCCACTTAATTTTCTTCTATAAATATTTCCTCATACCTCCTTACTTCCATACCTTACCTTCTTTCACTTCAATCACTTATTCACAACTTCTTCACATTTTCTTCTCATCTTAAGACTTTTAAATGGAGTATCTTAATCCAGGGCCAATTGACACATCACTACTTACAATGCAAAATGACCATATATCAAATGATGTATGGAATGGCATTGAATGTAGTTTTCGACCGAGATATTGTTTCTGGCAATCACTACCTTCCGAGCCGGTGTTACAAGTTATTTGCACCACTGCTTTTGGTAAC
>NC_032026.1:3676776-3676994 GCF_001865875.1 Lupinus angustifolius
TATTAACTAACAAACATTACAACTAGGTGGTCACAACATTTAATCACCACCAACATCCCCGGACATGCTCTAAATATCATACGTGCAATGTTTGACTGTATGCGCGTTGATCAGGTATATTTACATTTGTTATTTTAGTATATATACATTTGAATTTTTATTATATTTATTTTTTAAGTAACATTTTTTCCAGTTTCGGTGGATGCCATATTCCCAAC
>NC_032026.1:3677094-3677608 GCF_001865875.1 Lupinus angustifolius
TCTCATCGGGACGTGAAATGATGGGAGCATTGGCTGAACTATACCCCAATGCATACTCTACCCACATTGATGATGCTCCTCCTACTCATCATTATGATATACCGGAAACTGACTCTCCACAACAAACTCCAGATAATCATTATCAAGGACATACTTCATCAGTTACTCCTCAACAACAACAACAACAACATCAACAACAACAACAACACCAATATGGGTTTTCAAATTATGATTCCCCATACAATTATTTCTCATCAAGTTCTCAAAACCCAATACCAACAATGTTTGCTACTAGTTCAACTACACCATTCTCGGCATATGATCCTCAACAATATTATCGTCCTACTATGCCGTCTACAAATATTTTTGGTATGCAACATACTGATGATGAGGTTGTCGTTGAAGATGTTGATGAAGATGAAGATGATTCAAATGAGGAGGAGCCACAATTGGTCACACGTGGAAGAGCAAGAATCTCGCAGCGGAATGAACAACAATTAAGAGTTCAACCGCC
>NC_032026.1:3677708-3698157 GCF_001865875.1 Lupinus angustifolius
AAAAATACTCAAAAACTCCCCCCCCATTGCCGATTTAGGGGGGAGGAGAATAAAAAAAATAAAATAATTGAAATCGGCAACCTTGTTGCCGATTTAGGACAAAAGTACACCATTTTCGTAATATTTTCAAAAGGTGCACCAAGACCGTAATTTTTCGGTCAAGGTGCACCAATGGAGTAAATTTTCCGACATTTCCCCCTGTGGAAGCCCTCGCTTTTGCAAAAACTAGCACAATTGGTATTTCTTATACATATTCCCTCGAACCTTTTACTTTTACACTTACACATCCTTGCTTCTGCCACCATTCTAGGCCTCATTTCTGCTTAACGTCATAAAGCAATGACACAAGTAAACAATAAACTAATCAAGTTTAGATATACCACACATAATATTGAAAAAGGAAACCATGTTATATATTTCGATAAAGTACATGATAATAAAATATGTTTTTGTTATTCATACATGGTGGGGTTATTTTCATTCTTGTGTCGAAGTATTTATAGAAAGATGGTTTCATATAATTTGTAACGTTATGTTGATTCTTACTTAATTCTGACATGAACAATGAAAGTTAATTTTATACCTATAGACTTTGAGACATAGCTAGGTGAAGCTACACAGAAAATGCAATCATATTTAATTTAATAAAAAAACTTAATAGAATGATGGCAAAATAATGGTTTTAGGCATTAAGAAAGACACACCAGTAGCAACTAGAAGCAGAAGAAGGTCAAAAAATGTGGAAATTGAAGGAACATGAGGAGCCATATGTGAGATGTAAATGAAAAATATATCTAGTCGGTTAACAAAGAGTTTAAGAGCAAGAGGTTGAAAATGTTTGTGTTTGATGGACAAGGAAAATAGAGCAAGTTGGTCTTAAATAAGACAACTATTTTAAACCAATGAATACTATAGTGACTCGATTTTTGATTGACCATTAGCTACATGACTTAGAATGAGATAATGAAATTCAAACATCTTTCAATACATTTGGAGTAGTCATTACAATTGTATTAAAATGGTAACTTTGTTAATTGCATGAAACTATATAACTCACACTTCTTCAATTAAAAACTTCATTATTAAATTAAAATAACCTATTTTTTATTAGGATCTTTGAAGAGATTTTATCCATCTCCTACATATCGCTAGGTGTAATATGAAAAATTAGACTACATAGTTTTGGGTTGATAATTGATTAATGGGTTGGTTTGACTTTTATTAATTGAGGTTTAAATATAAGAAGCATATTGTAGACCTCACTCCCTAATTTGAGAGATGGCACAGGTGTAAGTAATGATTGTGACAACTTCTCAACCTAGATAGAAAGGAATGAGACAATACTAATTGTGACCGTTGTTCCAATTCTCAATTTAGTTTAACAAATAATTAGCAATATTAATTCTTCATCAAAAAAATTATATAATTGTTTGAAAGGGAATTAATAGAAAATATGTATTGTTGGTCGTGAAACGCCTTCTTCTTTCGAGAGATGGTAGGGACAGTACTATTTACTTCACTCGCTTATGACCTCTTATTTGTAATTAAGATATGACACGACATGTGATATTAATGTTAAATTCCAAAATAAAGTTTATTAATTATGTAAGTAAAATAACTTAGTTTATGTTTATTTTTAATAAATAAATTGTTTTCATTTATTGAAAGTGGATTACTTGCAAAGAGACAACATTTGTCGTGCACCATCGTCCCATTTTGAGAGATGATAGCGACAATACACATGAACACAATCACTTCTCAACCTGGAGTAGAAAGTAAGATATGACACGAGTCTTGACTTTTGTATCAAATTCTAAATTAATTTTTACTCTATTTTTTGAGTAATTAATAGGGTTAAAAGAAAATAGACAACATTGACTGTAAATTGTTCTATTCTCCTAGTAGATGGCAGTTGCAATTGAAACAAACAGAACTGCTTACCATCCCCGGTCTGGAGGTAGGATATGACATGAGCCACAACATTTTCTAAAACCCTTTAATATAATAAATTTAAGATATTGTTTACTCACCTTACTTACTTACTTTATTATTATTTAATTTAATTAGTATTATTATAAACAATATTTATTAATTAATATGAAATTACAGGAATACTATTAAATACAATATTATATAAAAAAGAAATGAAGATTTACCTGGACTAAATAACTAGAGGACAAATGTTTTCTTGAATTAATTTTAAAAGCTAAATATCGTAAAAATCTTTTGTAGTGTGGTATACACATTCAATGGACTAAGCTCGTCTAATGAGTCCTCATGTCCAAAGAACTAAGATTTTCAAAGGACCAACCGCGTCGAAGGACTGTTTATTGATACTCACTCTTTGGGAATATGAATATAATATTTAAAAGATAAAAGATGATGAATATAGCTAAGTTAAAAATAACATAGTATAGTGTAATTTACTTTCACAAATATATTAATATATATGTTGAGCAAGAAAGTTTAATAAACTAACGAGTATGAACACTCAATTTTCTCTAACTTATTCTTATAAAATAAAATAAAATTACAAATTTCAAATAATAAAACTTCAAAAAGTACATTTTTTAGGTAACCCGAGACAAACTGAATCACCTTTAACTATTTGGATTTTAACGAGTAGTTAGAAAACCTATGGATTTCATGCAATTTCATTCCAATTAATCATTAACTTTTGATTTTAATTTTTTATAAAAATATATTTTCCACTTAAATAGATTTTCAATTCCACAAAGTTGAAATATTTGCATTTGGATCCTATAATCTCAAGTGTTTACCTAAATTGTTAGCGGTAGTGAGAAAAGGCAACACTACTTTTACATAGGGCTGGAAATGAGCCGAGCCAAGTTAAACCAGAGTTCAACTTGATAAGGATTTGTTCATCTCGAAACTCGACTCGAGTTCGATACGAGTTATTTTTTAGCTCAAGTTCGGCTCAATTAAAGTTCACGAACTATCAGCTTAGTTTGAATTGATTCATTTGTACAACTAAAATAATTAATTAATGTTTAAAAATACTACAAAAGGCTATATATATAAATATTACCTTGTTTATATATATAATATCAATAAACACAAAGATAATGCATGATTCAAGGTATAATAAATATAAACATAAAAAATAATTCATCGGTCATGATATAATAATAATAAACATAAAAAATAATGCATGAGTTATGGTATAATAACATTAAACATAAAAAAATTGTTTATATATATATATATGTGTATATATATATATATATATCGTATTAGTTAATGAACCTAACGAGTCGAAATGTATCCAACTCAAGTTTGACTCGTTTATTTAATAAGTTCAATTTCCAGCTCAAGTTCGGTTCATTTGGCTCATAAACCAAGTTTATCGAGTTAAATAATAAGTCGAGTTTCAAATAAATACCATGTTGGTTTTATTCATTTCCAGCCGTACTTCTAGATTTATCACATGTGATAGTTTTCTAAAACAAAAGGGTTTAATAAAGACATCAATTTCAAATAAGATACCCGATTCTATGATTTTTCATTATTTGGCGAGTTGGCCCAATCGACTGAACCCATTTCACAAGTCTATGTATAACTAATTTGGTTTTAAAACTGAAATAAAGATTTGTCTTAGTATGTCAATGTTGCATACTTTGCGTGTTCACATGTAATCTATATCAATGTTCCGGACTTGAAAACGGTTCTGGTTTGCCGTCTTAACTGAATGAGAGTTGGACCGCTTTGAACCGGAAAAAATCCGGTCCGACCATGTTAAACCCGGTTAAACCGGATTAACCCGGGAAGTAAACCGGGCGGCTCACTTAAAAATTAAAAAATGGGACAATGTTCTAATATTTTGTTTTACTACGGTCCAAAAAAAAAGATAAAGAGATATTATTTCAATATAATTATACATAATTATTAATTATATAAAGTTTTACATTTATATATTTATAAATAAAAATGATTAATTATGTACGAAATCACTCGGTCAGACCAGACAGTTTAACCGTTTAAACCGGTTAAACCTAATACGGGACCTCCGTCAGTTTGACGTCCGGCTCGGGTTTCACAACACTGATCTATATTAAGAGTAATAACAATATAAGCACATATTATTCAAATTGTGATGGTTTATTGGTGAAACCAAACCATGACTATTCTAAATAAATACTCTAATCAAACTAACAATCTGAGACAAATTGAATCACCTGTAACTACTATGGATACCAATTTTTTTTTCCGGTGGACATAAGGGAGCTAAAAGCTCAGAAGAAAAAATAGGACAAAATTAAAAACTACATGCCTCTACTATAATTTGTAGATGCACTGTCCAACAGAAGCTTAACATAGCATAAGCTTAGAGCTATATCAAAAGGCTGAAGCTGTAGTCCAAGTTTAAATCGTAGCTAGCAAACTCCTCCGCAACAGAGTTAGCTTCGCTGAAAACATGGGCATAGTGAAACTGTTGAAAAAGGTGGATAATAGAGCAGATCTGATGCACCAAGGCTGCACAGGGATAAGGCGGATTGCAACCGGCACCAATTAATTGTAGATTGCAAGCCGAGTCAATCTCAAGAAAAACCTTGTTGAACCCCTAATGGATGACCAACTTTAAACAAATAAGAATACCCCAAAGTTCTGCTTGAACAACAGTGCAATGTCTGATCAGTTTAGAAAAAGCAAGTAGGAAGGTGCCGAAATGATCTTTAATCACTCCACCACATGCAGCCATTTTCCTGGTTGGTGAAAAGACCCCATCTATATTTAATTAGATCCATCCCTGGTCCGGAGGCAACCATGTGATGAGAGGACAATTAGGATGAACCGACTGAACAACCGTTTAAGTTAAGTGGTTTAGTGTCTTGGAAACACATACACTTTTAGCCATAATTTCATAGCAGATTTGTGCAGGGGTAGTCGCAATACCAAACCTGAAAATAAGCTTGCATTCCACACCTTGAAGAGACATTCAGGTGCAAGTTAAATTCTCCCTACACCACGCCTTTAAGTTGCTCCTAAAAAAAGGTTGAGCGTTTTGGATATGAATGAGGGAGGACCAGACTGATTAAGCTAAGGAGCAGTCCTGAAAGACGTGCAAGGACGATTCATGAAGAAGGCATCTCGAGCAAACATCCGAGGTGGCCATAGTATGCTTGAAACGATGCTCGTTTGTTGGAAGAGAGTTATAGATCAGTCTCCATAATAGCACATTAATTCGGAAAGGACCGTTCCAACGCCAACTGAGCTCCACAAGGGGGTTAATGGACAACTTTTGGAAGTGCACAACAAAAGCAAAAGCAGAAGCAATAGAAAATGAACTATCTTTAGACCTTATCCATACTACAGAATGTTCAACCTGCATGCTGATCTGACGGGGGATGAAGTACCATAATCTTGTTACCAATGTTCACCGGTAGCTTATCTAAGAAGAGCATTTTATTCCATCCCCCATTAACATGAAGGGAATCATAAACCATTCTTCTAAGAGAAGCAAGCCTATTCTGAGCCTCAAGAATATTAATTAGTGCAGATTTAGAAGTCACCCAAGTGTCTTCCCAGAACTTTATAGACCGCCCATTGCCAAGTCTCCAACTCAAATGGGAATGTAACTTTGACCAACCAGTCATGATCCCTTTCCAAACGCAAGATTCTCTAGAAGGCTTAGTGATCTGAGGGATCAAATCATTACCACACCTGTATTTGGACCGCACAACTTTGACCCAAAGGTCATCTTTATTATTAATTAGCCTCCATGATAGCTTCATTATGATGTTGTGATTCATAAGTCTCGGCTGTCTCAAGCCCAACTCCCCAGTATTCTTGGACATACAAATGGTTTACCCCTCATCCAATGGGGCCTTCAGTTGGTGGAGGTAACTCCCTAAACAAAGGATCTACAAATCTTGTCAAACTTATCACAAATGGAAATCTGAAGAGGAGTTGTCTGCATAACATAGGAGGGGAGAGCTTGAAGGGTTGATTTTGTGAGAGTGAGGCTCCCCTCAAAGGAAAGGTTTCCACTCTTCCAATTACTCAGACGTTGTTTGACCTTATCCAAAATATAAGCATCCCAACCTCGTCGACAGCTAGGATGTTGAATCGACACACCCAAATATTTGCCTAAATCATGAGTCCTTGAGAATCTGAATTTTATACCAATTTGTTTTCCCATAGTTTCATGCACATTCTGCGAGACAAATATTTGAGTATTGTCTTTGCTGATTTTTTGGCCAGAACTAGAACAAAATAAATCCTGGCATTTTTTGATAACCTCCACCTGATCCAAACTTGCTTTGGAAAATAAAACAGTATCATCGACAAAGGCTAAATGAGATATCTAGGGCCCATTCCTGCAGATGTGGATTGGCTTCTAAAAGCCCCCATGATAGGCTGCCCTAATTAATTGGGACACTCTCCATACAAAGCACACCAATGTAGGGAGATATGGGGTCTCCTAGTCTAATACCTCTCCCACGTTTAAAAGGGGCAAGAACATCACCATTCCAATGAACCTCCATATAAAGGTTACTAACACAAGCCATGAGAATAGTTACCATGTTATCCCGTAACCCCACATCTTGAACGGAGTCTCTAACAAAACTCAAGCTAAGTCTGTCATAGGCTTTTTCAAAGTCAATTTTGATAGTCATCCATCATTTTCCCTTTTTTTGTTATTCATAGAATAAATAATCTCCTACGTTATGATGATATTATCACTACTCTAGCGGCTAGGTAGAAAAGTGCTTTGGTACGAGCCCGTCAATTTGTGCATAACAATTCTAATTCTCGCTACTAGAATTTTGTGATAATTTTATAAGATACATTACAAAGACTTATCAGAAGGAACTATTTCAGATGGGAGACATGATCTGTTTTATGAATGAGAGTGATTAAAGTCTCTTTTAACTCACCTACACAATTCGAATTGCAGAATACCCTTTTCACTGAGTCACACAGCTTTGCTCATATGAGGTTCCAAAGGTTTTGGTAGAACAAGGCTTGAATACCATATTTTCTTGGAGCCGTGTATCCCTCTATGCTAAATGTGGCATGCCGAATTTATTCCTCTATAATTGGCGCACCAAGAATATGATGTTGATGAAATTCTAAAGAGCGGATGCATCCAGATAAGTAGAAAGGGGATCCATCCAGATAACTAGCATACCAAGAATTTATCCCTATAGAAAGTAGTAGCCATATTCTCTATATGGTCTTGTTAATAAGATCTTGCTCCTGATAAGTGCTAAATATACCTAATTTTCATACACTTTTCATGGCACTTATCTTATGCAAGTCATGCAAAACCAACTTAATTCAACAATTTTTAGATAAATTGTCATATTTTAATTTTATATTTTTGTCCACCTCTTTTCCAAATTTATGTGTGAAGTTTCTAGGAAAAATGAATAGAATAAAAACAATCTAGAAAATATAGTCAAGTAAGGAGGTGCCCAAATAAACCACTTTTGATGCACACATGAAGCTGCTCACTACGCAGTCTGGCATGGACATTCTGCACCGCCTAGATGACCTGGCACCAAGTTGGCTTGGTCAGGAACAAACTTTACACGGTCAGACTCAAACTTGGCACAAGCCAACCTACTGAAGCAGACAGCTCAGCGTGCACCTTGGGACCTCCCAGCTAGAACCACACACCTAGCCAGAGCAGGACAAACTGCTCAAGCAGGCAACTCAGCGTGGCCACCTAAGTAGCCAGGCGGGCTGGACCCAGCAAGGGGTCAACTTGACTTAGCCACCAAACAACTTTGACATCATGCATGACCTCACTTGACAAGGCCCATGAGCACTTTTCAGAGTAGCCCATAATAGCCTGGTCAAGTAGCTCACAACTAGCTTTGGTGAGTCAACACCAAGTAGCTGACTAAGCTGCTTGGTCATGACCAAATCCATGCTGAAGGGTTTGGTGCGTCTGGTGTGGACAAGAAGGTGAGCCAGACGGTGACCTAGTTGCCTATAAATAAGGCCCCCATTCCATCCATTTGAATATACTTCATACAACACTTCAATACACATTTTCACATTCATTCTTCTTCTTCACTTCTTCTCTCTATAAATTCTATTCACGGTTCTAAGCTTGTTCTAGGTAATTTCTTGTAACTTTTACTTAGAATTCAAGAGGAGAAAGGAGATGGTAAATGTAATACAAAAACATAATTTTGTAATCTCATTTGGGTCCGAAAGTATCTCATCCTTGGATAGATGGCTTATGCTTCTGCACATTGATTTGGATTACGGTGTAATTTTATTTCTTCTCGTCATTTGTATAATCTTTCAAATTCAATACATACAAGTCATTACTTTTGGTTAAGTTTTGATTCTTTATGAAGTTCATAATGCGGTTTTAGCTTGATCACCTAAAACTTGATTTACAGATCCAAAATTGCTTCTTCTTAAAGTGTTGACAAGTGAACTAAAAAGTATAACCTACACCTTATTTCACTTGCCACATCAAGCATCTATTTTAAGAAACTTATGTTCAAGGCTAAATGATATTAATGGAGCCTGAAGTAGGGTATGATAACCTACTCCGACGAGTGACACTTAACTATTACTTAGTGTATTAAGTAAGGTTTGAAAATCATCTTATCATACTAGGACACTAGATGAAGGATTTAGAAATGATGTGTGGAATTAACCGAAAGTATAACTCATAACTTGTTAATATTTTTCAAAACCAATTGAGTCTAGAAATAATTTTATATTTTAAACCAATTTTCTCCTTAAGAATTTGTGAATATTAGTTTGTGTCCTTGTTACTTTTTATGCAACATAACACAAAAATCATCAAAAAATGTGTAATCATTATTTTTGCTATAATATGTCTATATGATTTTCTTCTATTAATGCAATTCCTTTTGGTTCGACATAACCCTACACTATACTAAAATTGAATCTTGGAAGAGATGCAAATGTAAAATAATAAAGTGTTAACTTATAAATTTTATTTGTTGACAAAGAGAGAAACCCTTGAATCAAAGTGCAATTTAATTCAAAAATTGTATCTTTGTAAAAAGGAAAAATACACAATTATAATGAATGATCTAACTACTAACTTTTATTTTCAGTCATTTACATTTCTACAACTAACATTTATTTTCTATCATTTAAATTATGCAACTAACCATTTATTGCTTTATTTATTTATTCTTTACCAATCTTCCATAAGAAAATAGTTAGGCTAATAAAGGAAAATGGAAATAAATATCACTCATTATCACTTGTATTAATTTGCTAAATACGTACTAGTAATCCAGTGTTGGAATATATTCCAACAAAGCCGAGATGGTATGAAGTTGTTATTAATTCAAAAAAGCTAAGTTATTGATCAAATGGAATACTATTGAAACCATTATACCGACGTTGAAAATTATTCGAACAAAGCCGAGATGGCAAGTAAAGAATAAACGAGTAACTAAATAAATAAATCAGAAACTTGCCTCAACAAAAAGCATCGAAGAAAAATCATTCAACAACTCCTAACTTTGGCACCATTTTGATGAAGACTTCAAAATCACAAAAAGAAGAAAAGGAAAAAGACCATGAAGACATCGAAGACTCAAACTTCAAGAGCAACATAGGTATAATGAACAGCTTTCATCCAAAGTTATTAGGTTTCATTTCAATCATGTCTCCTCTTCATAGAAGGTTATCATGTCTGATTGGAAGTCTATTTAACGGCATTGAGACATCCAAATTCTAAAGTCACCACAACACACAAAATATACAATTATTCACAATCACACAAAACTTTCAAGTACTTAGTGAACAAATTTTCTACACATTTTTCTTAAGCAACTTTGTTTCTAAACATTTATATTTTTCGAAGTTGCTTGATAAAGTGCAAAGTGTTCCAAACTTTCAAATTATTAAGAGCATTGTATACTAAGTATTTATATTGTCAGATCAAGGATTGCAAGTTATATATTTGTTCAAAACTTGTAAAGGCAATCCAAAGCTAGTGTTGAAATTCTTCATCTTGTTGTAATCTTTTTGACATAAGGGTGTGTTAAGAAGGGGAAAAGAGTTCACTTGAAAAGGGAATTTTCAAGGGTAGATAAGTTGTGAGTGTGTAAGGTACAAAAGTATCAAGGAGAGAAATTTTAATTACAACTCTAATTATCTAGTGGAAAAATCTCTTATATGGCAAGAGTACTGGATGTAACCTTTGGTGGACAAGAAGGTGAACCAGAATAAAAAATCTATGTGTACTCTTTTACTCATTCTTGTCATTTAAATTTTACTATACTAGGTTGAATTCTGCATAAATAATCTACTGCACTTACACTTTGATATCATAGTAGAAAAATCAGTCATATTCTCTCAACAACTAATTCACCCCCTCCTAGTTGGCATCTTGAACTTACAATTGCCACTAGAGCTTAATTTGAGTAATCTATTTTCAAATTTGATCTTGTATTTAAGATGGCCTCAAGATCATTTCTGGGAGAAGGTTCCAACATCAATCACCCTCCAAGCGTTGTTGGAGAATGTTATGACTTCTGAAAAATCAGGATGAGAATCTTTATAGAATCTCAAGACCTGGACATTTGTAACGCAATTGAGGAAGGACCTTATGAACCCATCACTGTTGAGAATAGTGTAAGGGAAGTAAAGCCAAAATACTCTTGGAGTGATGAAGATAAGAAGAAACTCCATTATGACCTTAAAGCCAAAAGCATTCTTACTTCAACTCTAGGACAAAAAAGAATTTTTTAGAGTGTGAAGTTGCAAATCGTCAAAAGCAATTTCGGACACTCTAGAAAGAATGCATGGATGTAAATAAGTGCAAAAGTCCGCAATAAATAGTGAAGCATCAACATCAAAGCAAAAATCTACATACTCTATATGCAGATAATCAGATCATCTTAAACGTGCTTGTCCAACCCTACAAAAGTATCATACTTTCAAAAGAAAGAAGGACAAGAAACATAGATGAACAAATGTTATATCAAAAGATAGTTCAAATGGATAACTCAGAATTAAGGAGCAAGCACATATTTTCTTGATGGCTTCACACAAATCAAACAATGATTATGAGGTTAGTAACTCCGAACCAAATGATATATTTTCATATGATGAGTTACAAAAAAGCTTTTAATTATTTGAATCAAGAATATGTTAAGCTTTCCAAACTTTTCCGGAAACATAAAACTGAAATTTTTATTTTGGAAAGCCATAACAATATTCTAAGGAAAGATAATGAAAAACCCACTTCTTCTTCATGTCAATAATGTGTTGCTCTTGAAACTAAAGTTTCAACATTAAGTTTTGACCTTAATAAACTCAACAAGAGCAATCACAATTTAGACAAGATCATAAAAGTCCAAAGACATTCAACATGTTGTAGAGATCTTGGCTATGCAAATAGTCATGTGGCTAAAAACGAGAATGGTCGTCTAAAAAAATCTAAGAGTAGGGTATGGTCGTCTAAAATTTTTTCTAACCAATAAAGGATTTACTAAAGGAAAGGTCGGCACTACCTTATTCAATAAGAAAATAAACCATCATACATTACTAGTCCAAATCTATGTTGATGATATTATTTTCGGTTCTACCAACGATCTTTTGTGTAGTGAATTTGGTAAGATGATGCAAGGGGAGTTTGAGATGTCCATGATGGGAAAGTTAAACTACTTCCTTGAACTACAAATCAAACAACTCAAGGATGACATCTTTGTTTGTCAGTCTTAATATTACAGAGATATGATGAAATGCTTTGAAATGGATGACTGCAAACCTAGCGCCACTCCCATGGGTTCTGGAACATACATTCATGTTGATGAAACTGGAAAATGTGTTGATATCTCTAAGTATTGAGATATGATTGGTTCCCTTATTTACCTTACCGCTAGTAGACCTGATAATCTAATATTATGTTTAGTGTCTATTTGTGCGCAAGTTATCAGTCAAAACTTAAAGAGTCACATCCTAGTATCATGAAGATGATATTAAAATATCTTAAAGGCACACTTAATATTAGACTATGGTACCCTAAAGGAAGTATATGCAATCTGGTAGGATATTTGGACTCAGACTTTGTTGGATGCAAATCTGAGTGGAAAAAGACAAGTGGTACATGTCATATCCTTGGAAGAGCCTTAGCCTCTTGGTCTTGTAAGAAGCGAGCATGTGTCGCTCTAAGTACTACTGAGTTAGAATACATAGTTGCAAGAAGTTGCTGTGCCCAAATATTGTGGCTCAAGCAATAATTGCGGGATTATGGATTAGACCTAGGATGCATTCTTTAAGATGTGGTAATACTAGTGCTATAAACATCGAAAAGAATCTAATTATGCATTCTCGGACCAAACATATAGATATAAGGCATCACTTCCTTAGGGAACATGTCCAAAAGAAAGATGTTCTCTTAGAATTTGTTGATACACATGAACAATTGCAGACATCTTTACTAAACCTTTGGCTAAAGATCATTTCTATAAACTTAGACGAGAACTAGACATTCTTGATGAATCATATCTTTCCTAACATGTTAAAAATATATTATATGTGCTTCATTACATGTATTTAATGCCTACTTGAACTTATTAATGCTTGTTATCGCTTATTTATTTATTTATTTTGGAGTATAAAATCTATTACCAAGGAAGGGTAATCAATTACAAGGCATTAGTGGTAAAAATCTTCATAAATGTAGCCAACGTAATCAATTACAGGTTGAATTAATTGATTAATTTCCAAACAACAAGGTTGGGTAATCGATTGCTTATTCGTGGTAATCGATTACACTCTACAATATTTAAGCCAAAAATTAGATTTTTCAACGTCATTTTCTCCATTTTACCTCCTTCCAAACGTGGTAACCCCGCACAACTTCGAAAAACTTCTTTTCTCAACCGTTTTACTTGATTTTTGTGGTGTTTTCTACCATATTTCCTCTCCTAAACACATCACCATCATCATTTTTGTGTTTAGTGCTCTAAATCAGAAAACCCCAAATGTCAAAATCTCTAAAAACCTAAGTTTTTCAAACCTCAACAACAGTGACCTCTTCCTCTAGAACTAAGAAGCAAAGAACCAATGTAACTCAATGGAGACAACAAAACCCAAATAAAGTTAATACATTGGATTTGGCACGACTTTTGGCCAGCGACGAACATATAACTATATTCAAGGAGCATTTCATGTAACGTCCTATCTTTACTATAAAGTATGATATATTAAGCTCTTTTGAGAACAACGATTTCATTTTTCCAACCCTTTTTAGGCAACAAAGAATTTTTGATTTATGTGCAATGCATCATACCTACTATCTAGAACTTGTACGGGTATTTTAATGCAATTTGAGTTTTAGGAAGGATAAACTATTCTCCTATGTCAAAAGCAACGAGATTGCCATAGAATTTAAAACTCCGAGTACACTTTGCGGTAATATACCATACATAGGAACGATAGTTGAATATGACATTGAATAGGATCTAGAAGGGTTTAACAAAATGGATTTCTACTACTACATCTAATCATACTCCAAAAGGGAAATAGAAATTCATAAGCAAAGATCAATAGGCGACTCTATGCGTAACCACAATATTTTGTCTATCAATAACTTGAACCTGGAGGATCGTTTGCTTCATTACCTACTAAACTACATCATAGTTCTGAAGCTTTCAAACCATTCACAAGTGAATGATAAACTTCAATTGATGTATTCCATTAAACAAAATGTTCCAATTAATTGGACATTAATGGTAATAATACAAATATGGGCTTTTAAAGGAGAGTTTAGACCATTGCCTTATGCTATTCTCATAACTACCATTCTTGAGTATGTTGGTCTTTTGTTTGCTGGAGAGTCTAAGATCTCGCTTGATGCTCGCGACAAAATTTATGTGGATGTTATCCACAATGGGTTTCTTTCGGGATCCCAATGACATGATATATAAGCATCGCGATGATCATTAGGCTGTAAATCCAGAAAATCTTGTAGCTGACACTCCTACTCATCCCACATTTCATGATGAATCATCTTCGTCTGAGTCCACTCTTACCAATCAAATGATCATGGACGAGTTGTACTCACTTAAGAGATACATCACTAATCGGATGGATGTTCTTGACACAACAAATCTACAAGTCCAAGAAGAGCTTAAACACATATCTAATCAATTGGACTACATGGACCTAGACCCTTAACAAGTTGATCCAGATCATTAGGGTAGCAGTCTAGCATTCTAGGATTTCGCTTTTGATATTGTTGTTGTTGTTATCGCAATTTCAGAACTAATGTTACAATTGTCTTTATTTGTACTTTTGGATATTGTTTACGAACATCTTGTTATTTGCTAATTGCTATGTATGAATTGCTTAATTACTGTTCTTAATGTTATGCTTTGATTTGGTATATTACTATCTAGCATTACTCGGAATCATAGTAGTATGCAAAAAAATATGACATTGGCTTGTTTATAAGTCAACATATCTCGTTACCCTTGTCCATATATATCTGTATATTGTACTGAACAAAACTAGGTTTTCTTCTTTTTGATGATATCAAAAGGGGGAGAAAAGTTGTTGTTGGTATTTTTCTGTCAAAACTTTTCAGGCACATATGATAAAACAAAGGGGAAGAATACAAGATATAGGGAGCATATTCGAACTATTCAACAAAATTATATGCTCTACATTTGCTAAACCTCAAGAAAAATTCAGATCTCAATTTTCAAAAGGTATTGGTTTGTCGTCATCAAAAAATCAGAGATTGTGAAGAAGATTATGCTCCTGACCTTGACGCGGTTTTGATGAAGACACCAAAATCACAAAAAGGAAGAAAATGAAGAAGACCATAAAGACTTAGAAGACTGAAGCTTCAAGAGAAATATATATTAAGTTTACATATAAGTACTTCTATCCTTACACTCACTGTAATATTTTGTTGCAATGCTCAAAGAATGAAAATCATTTTTAAAGTTACTTGACCAGAGTAACAGATTACCTGAACTAGGTAACAGGTTACATGAATGAGAAAACAATTACAAAAACAAAACTGACTGTTGTAACTGATTAATAGGATGTTTAATCAATTACCACCTTAGACATAACTTTTGGGTAATCGATTACCATCCCATGACAATTGATTAAACAGAGCTGTTGAAACCAGATTTTCAAATTCAAATGAACAACTTTCATCCAAAGTGATTAGGTTTCATTTCAATCATGTCTCCTCTTCATGGAAGGTTATCATGGCTGATTGGAAGCCTATTTAAAGGCATTGAGACATCCAAATTCTACACACACCACAACACACAAAATACACAATTACTCACAATCACATAAAACTTTCAAACACTTAGTGAAAAAATTTCTGCACATTTTGCTTAAGCAACTTTGTTTCTAAACTTTCATATTTTGTAAAGTTGCTTGATAAATTACAAAGTATTCTAAACTTTCATATTTTCTGAAGAGCATTGTATACTAAGTATTTATATTATGAGATCAAGGATTGCAAGTTATAGATTTGTTCAAAACTTGTAAAGGCAATCCAAAGCCAGTGTTGAAAATTTTCATCTTGTTGTAAAATTGTTGACACAAGGGTGTGTTAAGAAGGAGAAAAGAGTTCACTTGAAAAGGAAATTTTCAAGGGCAGATAGGTTGAGAGTGTGTAAGGTACAAAATTATCGGGGAGAGAAATTCTAATTACAACTCAAATTATTTAGTGGAAAAATATCTTGTGTGGCAAGAGTACTAGATATGACTTTCGGTGGACAAGAAGGTGAACCAGTATAAAAACTCTATGTGTACTATTCTTCTACTCATTCTTGTTATTTACTTTTTGCTTTACTTGGTTGAATTCTGTATAAATAATACGTTGCATTTACACTTTGATATCATAGCAGAAAAATCTATCATATTCTCCCAACAACTAATTCACTCCCTCTTAGTTGGCATCTTGAACTTACAGGTCTCTGTCATGAACCCATTGTCCCTCATTGTCCTATAGAGTAGTCACATGTGTCTTCCTTCTTCGAATGATAATGGAGCCATGAAAATAGCGAGTGTTTTTGACTCCTTAGGTAAGCCAATTACTTATAGATTTTTGGAACCAGAAAAGCTCCTCCTGCCTGAGTACTGTTTCATACTCTGTACATAATTAATTTTGGAGTCTGTTTAAAAAGATATTAGGACCGTAGAAAAGTTTCTGAGTAATACCATTAAACCTGCGGAGAAGAATCTCCATTCTTTAAAAGATGTTACCAAAAACCTCCTTATTCCAAACTGTTAATTCGTCTTGAAGCTTTGCAATTGTGTCGTTCGACTGAAGTGTGGGCTCCCAAGACTTCCGAATTAGCTCCTCAAAGAAAGGGTGGGAAAACTAGGCTGCCACCAATCTAAAGGGTCTATGACATCTATTCGGCAACCGGACACCATCCAAATTTTTTAAGAGTGGTGAGTGATCCAACTTTAGAGGATTCAAATGTTTAACCAAAGCATTTGGAAAAAGACACCTCCTATCTATGGAAGCTAGGGCACAATCTAATTTCTCCTTAAGGTTGCCTCTTTGCCACATCAAAACCTAGGTCTAATAAGTTGCAGTTGTTCATTAGAGTAGCAAAGTCTGATGCTCCCCTTGGGGGGTGAGGTATGCTACTACCTTCACGTTCCTCTTCCAAAGCAACAACATTAAAATATCCCATGACACACCAGGGTTTGTTCATCCCGTCAAGTAGAGAATGAAGCCTAATCCAAAGATCTCTCCTTGGAGAGTAGTGGGGGTTAGCATAAACTGTAGAGAGAATCCAAGGCCTCCCCCGTGAATCTGTACATCTAGAGTAATCGATTGCTTCATAGTTTGCATGACATAGACCTTCAAATAATTACTATCACACAAAACCCACATACCTCCAACTCTGCAAGTAGCATCCACCTTAGTAGACCCATCGAATTCCAAATTTTGGATGCCCTTGTCCGTTTTTTGGCCACTAATTTGTGTTTCCATAAGAATAAGCATTGACATTATGTACTCTAGACGCATGTCTTGAATTAGAGCTTGAAATCCTTTTCCGCTAGTCCCATCTTAATCGAATACGTGGGCTTATTTTTCTGAAAATCTGGAATTTTAACTATGATTAATCGATTAAGTAAAACTCTTAATCGATTAACGACAACAGATAAAGTAGAAACAACAACATTTTTGGCACTTTTTCAAATCCTCTCTATCCCCTTTTCTCTCCAAAACTTAGAGGCAACAACACAATCTGAATTCTTAGTTTTAACAAAGATTAAACCTTACCCTCTCAAATTTTCCAAGAAACCCAATTTCCCAAATTCCAAACCCTAAGTTTAGGTTCCTCCCAAAATACTCCTACACCTCTCAATTCTCTCGGTTTTGCAATAAAAAATGGAAAGAGGTCGTTCAAAAAGGATTAAGACAACTGCTCAATGTGCACGAAGGACTTCTATTGCTTCATCTTCGAATCCTAGTCTGAGGCAGTACCGTGGAGACCCCTACTACTCTCTCATTTTGCAGGAGACTCGATTGTCAAAGTTTCAAGGCAAGGAACCAACATATATCATGTATGCCGGTTTAACCTAGATGGTGGAACACAATTTTGAATTTCCGCAAGGCATGCAAGCTCATGGAGCTGTCACTTTTCTAGAATTAAAGGGATATATATACCCTGCATTGATTAGAGAATTTTATGCCAACTTTAGATACCAGGATGGAAAGTATTGGTCTATGGTTTCTGGAAATTTATTTGAGCTGAGTGAGGAAATATTTATGAATGTGGGTGGTTTGTCCACCAATGGTGCTAGCATTGGTGATTGTGACTGGGTTAAGAATTCATTTGATGCTGCTGAGGTTTACAAGTCATGTTTGAGAGGTCCCCATCTGTATATCCAAGGAGAATTAACAAAAGCTGAGACATTATCTATGGAAAATAGGCTATTGCACTATCAGATAGCGTACATTTTGGTTCAAAGGAACACAAATCATGCACAACCCACCCTGAATGATTTGAGGTTCATGTATGTTGTTAAGGAAAATGTTATGATTAATTGGCCAGAGGAGATCCTTAAGGTCATGTATAGTGTATCTAGTTTGCAATCCAAGATGTTACCCTATAGTATATTCATTTTGAGGGTCATTGATTATCTGCATATTGATGTGTCTAACACCATCATCATGGACTCTTCTGATAAAGATCACCTTGTTGGTGAAAGTTTGATCCACAAGATGGGTATTTACAAGTATGGGAATACTTGGAAATACCAAGAGGATTACACTGCTGTGGATCTAGACTTATATGAAGATGAAGATCAAGCAGAAACAAATCAGCATAATGCAGGAACTCAGGGGGAGTCGGCTGGAAACGGATCGCAGGAACCATCCTTTGGATTAGCTCAGTTGGATGTTATGGAGTAACGACTGAATAATAGAATGGATTTACATTTCCAGTCTTTGAAGGATTCTTACCATAAAGACTTGGAGAAATTTGAGGAATATCAGGTTGCCTACATTGATAACCACTATCAGTCCTAGAGGAGCTTTGTTCAAACCACTGCTGAAGCACAAAATGATAGGTTTTGTGCAGAATTTGAAAAGCTGAGAGTCCTCATCAAGGGAGATAGCAGTCTGACAGTTCCCGGTGACAGAAACCTTCCTCCGCATCCTTCGATTAGAAGACCTTAGACCCTAGGTTGACTTTGGTTTAGTTCTTCTATTGGCTAATTTTAAGGATTTTGTTGCTTTGTACTCTTGAGACATATTTTTCTCTTTGATTTTATTGGGTTGTAATAGTTATTATACACTCTTGCTGAATTTTATCACTTGATATGCATGACATTGAACTTTAATCATTATTGGTTTTGTTTTAAATTGCTTATATCATATGCGTATCTATGTCATATATAGTATGAATGTATGTTTAATGGTACTTGACCATGATAGGTTATCTGAATCTATCCTGATTTATTAAGCCCACTGTTTATATGATATTATATTAATGCTTGACCATTCCATGCTCTACTAGTTATTGTATAACCTTCCATTCCATTAAATTTGTTCATTTACTATATTCTGTCCATTTAATCGATTAACACACATATTTAATCGATTAAGTGCTTGTAAACAAGTGAATTTGTTCAAGCTTCCTTCAACTAGTTAATTAGTTAAATTCCCAAAATTAATTGACTGATTACAGTTTTGATATCATCACATAACTCTTCTTACTTTTGACTAGATTGATTAGTTTGTCTTTTGATAATGTCAAAAGGGGGAGAAAGGTTGCTTTGTTGTTTGATGTGTTTGCAAGTTGTAAATAGTATTCAGTATCCAGCTTCCGTTTTTCAGCTTCTATTTTCTTGCAATGCGCTTTAACTTTGAAATTAACAACCATACATTTATAACCATCATCAAGCTATGCATCAAAACAAGATTTGGTGTGGAGTTTGTCATCATAAAAAAGGGGGAGATTGAAAGTGCAAAGAGTCAAGTATAGAACTATTAGATTGCCTATGTTTTGATGAAGACAAGGATTTAGTGAACGCTTGAAGACGACTCAACAAATCAACATGCCATGGACTCAAGGGTTTCATATATAGACTAGGTTCTTTAATAGAGTTATTTTTAGAAGTCTTAGATGTGTGCCTTAGATATTGAGTCTAGGTTAGGTAAACCTAGATGCAATTCTCACATGATTAAATAAATTAGTTCCTTATTAGTTCTTGTCCAAGTTTTCTTTGAGTTTTATAGGAAATTGAATATTAAAGAATAAATTCAAATATGGATAAAAATTCAAGCCAAAGTTCAAGACAAATGCTCAAAATGATTTGCTAAAAGTAATCAAGCTAAAACATGGCATCCTATGTGCTTAATTTGGTTACTTAGCCTTGAAGAACGGTAGCTTACTTCGTCTTGAAGAAACCTTTGTTAAGGTAGGCCAAGCAACTTGCAAAAATCAAATGCTTACCTTAACTTAAAGAAAACCGCCCAAAAGTGCCAAGCAACAAACAAAAATCAAGTGACAAACCAAAGGAAAAATGGTTGCTTCACCATGAAGAAATCAAACACAAAGTTGTCCAGCAAAGCCAAGCACCAAGCTCCAGGCCAGGTCAGCCAGACAGCAAGCACCAGGCCAGGTCAGCCAGGCACCAAGCACTAGGCCAGGTCAGCCAAGCACCAGGCCAGGTCAACTAAGCTGCCGAAACATGCAGCTGAGCGGGGAACCAGGTCAGCTAAGCTGCTGAAACATGCAGCTGAGAGGGGAACTAGGTCAGCTAAGTTGCTGAAACAGGCAGCTTAGCGGGGAACCAGGTAGGCTAAGCGGCTGGCGTACGAGAAAAGTGATTTTTAGGTCAATTCATGGAACATCTTACTTTTTCTTTGCTTAAAGGCCAAGAACATGACCTCATGGATGACATAAGGCTATGATAAGAAGGAGGAGTGTCACCATGCATGTAACCTAGCCCACCATAGGGGTCAAGT
>NC_032026.1:3698257-3702939 GCF_001865875.1 Lupinus angustifolius
TGGTGTTTGGGGTTAACCAAAGTAAAACATAAGAACTTGTCTAAGTAGTTCAAACTCAAAAGAAGATAAGAAATATATTTTCCTTATTCAAAAAGATCTTGTCTCCTCAAAAATTTGTTAATATCTAGTTTTATGTTTATTGTTTACTTGTTTATATTCACTTTAAACAAAAACCAATCAGAATATGTTCAACTCCATTATTTGTGCATTGACTTATTTATATGACTCATTTTATTAGACAAATCCTTATGGTTCAACATAACCCTATACTATAATATGACATAACCCTATACTATACTAGAATTGAATCTTGAAAGAGGTGTAAATTGTAAAATAGTAAAGTGTTATCAATAAATTTATTTGTTGAAAACGCCTTTTAATATACAAAAGTGATGAAACTAACTTACTAACTTTTATTTATTGTTATTTACTTTCCGCAATTCATTAACGAATTCTTTAATACCAACCTTCCTTAAGGAAGAAGTTTGGTTTGTTAATAAAATGAACCCGAAAGGAAGTAAATAAATAAAGGTCACTAAATTTATTCTTCTTTTGTTCTTTATTTATTTATTTGTAACTAACAACTAATTATTCATCACTTTTATATATTAGAATATCATTAAACCGGTGTTGGAATTTATTCCACAAAACCGAGATGGTATTCAAAGGTACTTAATAATTATGTAATAGGTAATTGCTTCGATATCATTATACCGGCGTTAGAATTTATCCTAACAAAGCCGAGATGGGGCAAAGAAGGAATGAATTATTTACATGATTATTAAAAAAGTAAGTTGTAACTGGAATATTCTTGAAACCATTATATCGGCGTTGGAATTTATTTCCACCAAGCCGAGATGGCGAACAAAGAATAAAACCGAGTTCTCTTACTTAATCAAACAAAAAGAACATAACGAAAATGAGAGTATAAATCTTTCAACAAATTGACATTGTTGTCAGGACGATTTGTTGAGAGGAGAAAACTACCAACAAAACACCGAGAAACCGACTTTCAACACCCTTCACCATTGAGATTTCTCGTACGTCCAAGATGAGGCAGAGAATGGTTTGATGCAGTAGTATGTTTAACTTGTTTTGGTCTCTCATTACTCATTTTTGCATAAATGGGGATCGATAATCGATTAAGAATGAATTTTGAAGTTAGTTTTAGAAAGGTGTAAAGCTTAGGTTACACAATTTTAACCGAATTGATGGATTGGAGATAGATGGGAGGAAGGAAAGAGAGATTGGGTAGCTCTTATCTTAGTTTAAGGATGAATTTTAGGATCAGTTTGGGACAAGAGGACAAATTTCACGAGGTTAGGGTTTGAAAGAGCATAACCCAGAATTGTGTTTGAATCTGTTTTATGATTGCACTTAATCGATGAACCTCTGTGTTAATCAATTAACATGATTTGAATTTTAACACAATTAATCCATTATGTTACAACTTAGTCGATTGAAATTCTAAAGCATTTTTAGCCCAAGTAATCAATTAACACATTTAGAAAAAGCCTAGGTAATCGATTAAAGCATAGAATAATCGATTAAATGAGTCACATAAACATATTTTAGTATAGTTTGAATTAGTTTAGAGGTTTTCTGAGACCCTAAGATAAAAGATCTATCCTAAATACCTAATGAACACTTAAAATAGAGCCAAAAGTGCATGAAAGCATATTCAATCAATAATGCATTATACAATTAAGAATACATGCATATATTGGCAATAAGTGAACGCATTTAGGATTATCTAGATGTTTAGCATGCATTCAAACACTTAGATAATATATTGGACAGAACATGTGATAGGACATTATAGAGCAGAACGTGTCACGATATTTGGTTACCTCAAATGCTTTACCTCATCTCTATCAAGATGTTATAAGTTTTCCATATTTGATGTCTTCTTTGGCCTTTTCTTCAATTCTTGATTCTTGCCTTTTTTTGCATAGCATTTCAATTATTTAAATGTTTATCCTCATGAGTACCTACAAAATAGTATGCATATATTTCCTCTCCTCTCTTGGAGATGACATATCAAGCATTAAATCTGCATAGGCTTTCCAGAAATAGTTTTGGTCAATTGCATGTAAGTCTCATTTTAGTTATAATTGATTTTCGCTTGTGAGACTTCCATTGGCATTCATCCTAGCCTAGACTCTTACTAAGAAAACATCTTAAGACCTAATAAAGATTTAAATACTTAGCCTCTAGATCTTCTTTTGAATGTTTTGCCTTGTATGAACTTGAGTCTTGACTGTAATGTTGATACTTGTTGTATGTTGATTTGTTCATCCATTCAAGCGTGTCCTTGATCATTAATATTGTCGTCGATCCTTGTTCGTATTAGCCTTTGTATATTATCAATCTTTGTCTTCCTTTGTCTTCATAAAAATATATGTGATTCATGCTTGCATACACACTTTTGCTCATTCATGCATGCTTGTATCTTCAAAACCATCTTTTTAATAAATACTTCGACAAAAGAATGAAAATAACTCCACTATGTATGAATTATGAAGAAAACAAATAGTAGCATATGTTTATCTAATATATAACTTGGTTTCCTTTTTCATCATTATGTGTTGTATATCAAAACTTGATTAGTTTATTGTTTACATGTGTTATTGTATTTTGATGTAAAGAAGAAATGAGGCCTAGAATGTTAGTAGAATCAAGGATGTGTAAGTCTCAAAGCAGAAAGTTCCATGGATTATGTAAAATAATACCAATTGTGCTAGTATTTGCGAAAGCGAGGGCTACTCCGGAGGGAAATGTCAAGGTGTAGACTTATTTAAAAAATACTTAGGTAAAAAAAACTTGCTCAGATTGAATCAACAAAAGATGATGGATCACTTCTAATTTGTTTCTTGGATTTTTAGCGAATAATGTTACCCATTTCTCCTATCAATTAATGTTATCCTATGATAAAAAAATGTTAAATTTTGAAAAGAAGTCGTAGGTTTTTTGTTTAAAGGAAAGATTATGGGTCACTTAATTAAGTGTTTCGATTTTGTAGAGAAATTTATGGTAAAATATAATAAATTAAAATTATAGAGTAAAATCAAGTGATCTAGCTCACTCCAAATCATACTTTTTGGGTTGGTTCAATTTGTTTGATTGATTTGAGAATTTATTTAGAATAATCATGGTTTTGTTTGACTAATAAACCATCACAATTTGAAAATTATGTTATTTTATAATTATTACACTTATTATACACATTATGCTTGAACACATAAAGCTTGCAACTCCGACACTCTAAGTCAAATCTTTATTTCATTTTTCAAAACCATATTAATTATACGTAGACCTGTAAAACAGGTTCGGTTGACTAGACCGACCCACCAAAGAATGAAAACACATAGAATCAATATATCTTGTTTGAAATTGAACTCTTTATTAAGCCTTTTTATTTTAAAAAACTGTCACATGTGATATGTATAGAAGTATTGTTTCCTTTTGTCACCACCACTAACAATTTAGGTAAACGCTTGAGACTATACGAACCAAATGCAAATCTATCAACTTTGTGGAATACAAAACCTATTTCAGTGAAAATTTAGTTTTTCATTAAACACTAAAGTCAAAATCACCCAACAATAAACTTAAAACAAATTTTATTTATTTTTATCTTATTAATTACATCATAACTTGAATATTCATAACTTTTATCTTATCTTATTAGCAAGGTTGACAAGCAGCTCATCGGCCACAGAAGAATTTCTATAAATAGGGCGCATTCCATTCGAACAAAAACTATATCTCTCACATTTTCACTCACATTTTGCCTATAAATTCTTCTCTGAAGTTCTCTCTTCTTGTTCTTAGTTCTTAGTTCTTAGGAACTTTATTTAAGTAAGTTTTGTAATTTAAGTTTATAATTCAAGAGGAGAAAAGGAGAAGGCAAATGAGATGCAAAAATCACTTTTGTAATCTTATTTGGAACTCAAAGCATCCAATCCTGGGATGGATGACTCATGCTCCTAACAATTTCTTTTGAATATGGTTATGTATTTCTACTTCTTCTTATATTCTAAAAGATTTGAATTTTAATCATTCAAGTTGGTGCTTTGATTAATTTTACTTGTTTGAGAAATTCTTAATGCTCTTTTTAGATTGATCACCTAAAAATTGATTTAAAGTCATAAAATTACTTGTCTCAAACACTTAACAAATAAACTGAGAAGTAGTTGTACTACTTAGTTTATTTTCCNTGATTTCAAGTCATAAAAATTACTTGTCTCAAACATTTAACAAATAAACTAAGAAGTAGTTGTACTACTTAGTTTATTTGCCAAGTTAAGCATACTTTTCTTAAGATCTTATATTCATTACTACTTCAATATTAGAGTAGCCAAGATTAGGGTGTGACAACCTAGTCTCTTGTGGACATAATATTGTTTAGTAATAAAAATAACTGATTATCATTCTACCATTTGAGGACATACACTAAAAGGAGGATTTTAGACCTTGGTGTTTGGAGTTAATCAAAGTAAAACATAAGAACTTGTCTAAGTAATTCAAATTAATAAGAAGTTGAGAAATATTTTCCTCATTCAAAATGATCTTATCTCATCAAGAATTTCTTAATATTTAGTTTATGTTTCTTGTGAAATTGTTTATGTGCAAAACAACAAAAAACCATCAAAATATGTTTACTCATTATTTGTGCTTTG
>NC_032026.1:3703039-3723134 GCF_001865875.1 Lupinus angustifolius
TCAATAAATTTATTTGTTGAAAACACTTTTTAATATACAAAAGTGATGAAGCTAACTTACTAACTTTTATTTATTGTTGTTTATATTCCACCATTTATTTATTCTTTAATACCAACATTCCTTAAGGAAGAAGTTTGGTTTGTTAATAAAAGGAATCCAAAAGGGAGTAAATAAATAAAGCTCACTTAAATTTATTATTCTTTTGTTCTTTATTTATTTATTTGTTTCATACAACTAACTATTCATCACTTTTGTACATTAGAATACCATTAAATCGGTGTTGGAATTTATTCCAAAAAAACGAGATGGTATTCAAATGTACTTAATAATTATGTAATAGGGGATTGCTTCGATACCATTATACCGGCGTTAGAATTTATTCTAACAAAGCCGAGATGAGGCAAAGAAGGAATAACTTATTTACATGATTATTAGAAGTAAGTTGTAACTGGAATATTCTTGAAACCATTATACCAGCATTGGAATTTATTTCAAAAAAGTCGAGACAGCGAACAAAGAATAAAACGGAGTTCACTTACTTAATCAAATAAAAAGAAAACACAACGAAATGAGAAAGGGAAAACCTAAACCTTCCTTCCTCAAAATTAACCTTTCAACAAATAGCCTCACTGATCGCGGTCTTTGCTGCTTCTAAGTGTTAGTGATGTGGACCACTCATATTGTTACCTCTTATTATGAGTTAGCCGCTCGAGCTGGTCTCCTGTTTCTAACATCATAATATTTAGGTTTCTCTATTTGAGAGAGATGCAATTTGAGAACCTTTATAGGAAGTCTAGAACTTGCCAATGACGTCCATTGTATGTTAGAACCTTGTCCTAGGACGTTATGTTTGTTGTGAATTCTGTGATGTCTGTAATGTTTGTATTATAACATATTGTATTGAATTTTGTCATGTAAAATAAAAATCATGTAAAATATTGCACCCTTGAGGGGAATTCTTATTCCCCTAACAAGGAGATTATCATAAAATAAATATGCCACTTTATTTTGGCCCTAAGCTAGTCTGAACGATAAAATTAAGAGAAATATAATTATATATATATATATATGTATACATGTTCAAATCGTAATGATGGCTAAACCACCATAAGATAGGGCCCATTATCCTAAGGGGCATGCGTTTTGTATTCATAACAACACATCATTTAAAAAATACATTCATGGATGCATAAATATAAAAACTACATATTCAAACATTTACTCAATTATCCATTCATTCAAAAAAAATAATTCATTGATTGACTTATATGTACATCCATACATACATAGATATATGAAAATTCATCATCCACTAATTATGCATGCATTTATTTATTCATCATAAATACATACATAAAAAAACATAAATATCATTAAAAAAATTCATTTCAAAACAGACATACACTAAATAAATAAAAAACTATCATTCACAATAATTCATTCATGCATGCATACATTCCTCATACATTTTTTAAATTAGCTATCCATATATGTATTTTAAAAGAAAAAAATACATCATTCATACATTCTCTTATTTATTCACATATTCATTCATTCACTCATGCATCAAACAAAATTTCATGCATTCATTCATGTAAAATAATGCATATAACTTAAACATTTATTCCTTCATTGATGCATTCTATTACTCACTCATAAAAAAGAAAAATAAATTATTTAAACACTCATTGACTTATATCTTCATATATTCATTAAAAAGAGTACATTAATCATACATTCATTCATTCATGCAATCAAAAAGAAAAAAATCATTCATTAATTCAATCCTACATTCAAAAATAAAAAAATCGATTGACTTATTCATTAGTTCATCACATTAAAAAATAAATCTTCATTAAGTCGTTTATGCATTTATTCATTCATTCAATAATTCATGCATACATTATTCATACATTCATCTACTCATTCATTAATACATGCATCCTTTTAAGAAAAATAAAAAATAAAATATATATTCATTCATACATTCACTTAAAAAAATTAAAAATACAATGATCATACGTTCATCTACATTTTGTTCATTCACCCAATCATTCTAAAAAAGAAGAAGTTGTCATTCATGTATCCAGAAAGAAAAGTAATCATTCATTGAAATAGACATTCATTCATGTATAAAAATTATTAAGCATTCATTCACACATGTATACATGTAATTTAAAATATAAACACATTACTCATACATACATTCACTTATGCATACATTCATCAAAAAAATAATAAATAAATGATATATTCATTCATACATTCATAAAAAAAATGAAAATAAATTATTCAAAAAGAGAAAAAAATCATTCATTCATGAAAAGTATATCATTCATACACATATTTATTTATACATTCATTCGTGCGTAGATTCAGAAAAAAAACTTCATTCAAAGATTGTATCATTTCATTAACCATTTTTTATCTTCATTCATCATCATAAAAATAAAAAATAAAAATGTCATACATCTTCCTATATGTCATAACCCTCCTGCATTCAAAGTCATACATATCATAAATTGCATTTTCCAACAATCTCATTCATTCAAGGAAAAAATAAAATTACATGCATTCCAATATCTCATGCATCATCAAAAGATTTCAATCCTTGCACCATCTATACATCCAAACATATGCATTGTCATACATGTTTCTTGCATTTCATGCATTATTTTAAGTTGTAGGTTGCATCTCAATTCATGTAAGATGATAAAAAAAATCACTTCATGCATATCATGCATCAAAAAGAAATCATTTTTTGTATCCATTTTATGATCTCACTGCTAAACACACTCATCAATGGAAGATTGATTTTAAGAGCAAGTATGTTAGACTCGACTGAAAGTCATCAATATTGAAACTAAAGACATTCAAAAAGATAGAGAATTCCCAATTTGTGGTTGAATCCATACTCGATAATGCATTATCTTCAATCCCAACAAAGTTGGAGACCAATCTGAAAAATTCTCTTCACTTGAGGACCACAGTCAAGGTTAAACCATTCAAGAATTCACTTAGAAAAATATACTTTCAAATGCATATTTTTTTAATAAGTATATACTAAGGCATTGATTTACAAATTTCACCATCTTATACCTTACCGTACTAACTCCACTCACCATATTTTTCCAAATAACACAATCAAATAAACCCAAATAAAATTAATCTATGCATTAATATGAGATATTTGATTAAAAAATGATTCAAAAATAAAATGGAGGATGATGCAAATGTAAGAACCAAAAAATGATGTACATCTTCAAGCAAATTTTTCTAATGACACAAGACATTTTTTATAATTCCTAAACATCTTGGAGATATCTCTAGTTACCCCATTTGAGCCCAGACATCATGAAAGGAGATAATTTTCGAATAACTCTTAATATTTCAATACCATAGGGAGGGTAGCTTTTCAACAGTTTTCCTTGACATTAAATTATTAAAAAAATATTCTTTTACATCAATCATGTGACCAGAGGATAAGAAAATACAAAGAATGTTCCTTGCTAAAAAAAACAAAAAAAAAGAAATAAAAAAAGCCCGCTGAGAATCCTCAATTAATATCTCAGGCAAAAATTTGGGCAAAAATGCAATAGCAAGGATCACAAAAGGAACCCTTCATGAAAAAATTATCACCTTAATCATAGGCCATCCTTATCAAAACCTGAAAATTTTTCTTAATAGTTGAATGTCATGTTTTAAAAATGTTGAAAATAGGATAGAGAAGAAAGGTGAATGGTGGATATGGGAAACACAAATTTTGAGCATTATATCCTTTTCTTGAAAACCCTTAGTCTAGCCACGATACAAGCATAAAAAGACCTTGTTGAAGACTTATTCGCCTAAGATATGCATCAATACCAACAACAAAAAAATTGTTGACTCCACAAATCTCGTAAATTTTTGATAAAATATCTCATCTTTAATGCATAAGTTGACATTCATTATCACCATCATCATATCAACACAAGCAAAACACACATTAAATGTCATCAACTACAATCAAAGCTCAACATTTTATCCTTCATAACTTCACCATCACTCATAAGCCAAACCTAAATTCAATTATATCATCATCATCGCCACCACCACCTACTATTAACCAAACCCAAAGTGAATTCTATCATCATCACCACCATGTCTACCCAAGCCAAACCTAAATTGAATTCTATCATCATCACCACCACCATATCTACCCAAGCCAAACCCAAATTTTATCATCATTACCACATCACCACTCATAGCCCAAACACTTACCAAAATTTGCATGATCATTGTTTTAAAAAAGTTATGCATGAAATAAAGAGCAATAAAGCCAAAAGAAAATTGGAAGCTTCTCAAACTGTGACAAATTTTAAGATGATTCATGGCTTAGAACTTGACAATCTAAGCTTACCAAATCAATATGGATATAAGAATGACTCGGGTTATCTCACACTGGGACAGTGGAAAGTCACAAGAAGATCAAACTAGGGCAAATTTTGGTGTTGATCACATTTTCTAGTGGAAAGTCAGAAGAAGCCAAAACTAGGATAGTTTTTGAGTTGATCCCATTTTCTTGTGAAAAATTAAAAGGAGCCCAAAATTGGAGCAATGCAGAAGTGATTTCTCATGATTGTATTAGTTGAATCAATCACAAGAAGTTAAAATCTCTCAATCAGACACAAGAAAGATCTTCGATTATCAAGTCTCTTGAGGAAAGAACGGCTAATTGTTCAAAGCTTCTACTTTCCATCGAGTCAAGACATCTAAGGGTGTTTAAAAAAAAGAGCAAAAAAAAGGAAAAAAACAAAACAAAAAAAAACAAAAGAGTCTTAGGTTAAAAACCCACATGGACAACCTAGAAAAAGGTGAGTGGTCCTAAGTCGAAAACCTACAAAGGAAACTTAAGATCATAATAAAATGAGAGAATCCCGACAGATGCCTACATATGGTATTCTGGGCAAAAATTAGGGAAAAATAAATGAACACCCAAAGTTTAAGACTTGTTACTGCATATCATCAATCATCCAAACAAGGGCAACTTGTTGGAGAATCTAAGTTGTAGCCTCCCGAGTGAAGACAAGAGTTCATAACAATCACACTGGAGCATTTGTTATTGTTACAAAAAAACATCAACACTTTTGAGAGAAATTCTATGCAAACCTACACTCGGGCAAAATAGTTGGGTTTAGTCATTGTCATCAAGATCATACTGAAGCGGTTTATGGATCACCTTAAGGGAAAGACATCTTCAAGTAGACTGTGGCAGATTTTGATGAAAGAAAACTACGGTACCAATCAACATCAAGCAACAAAGACCACTTCAGTCGAGTCTACTAAAGGTGATGCATTAGAACATTTGTGCACGGGTCTTACTCCTCATTCCATTCAAACAAGATATATAATACTCATATCATACATGACATATATACATTAAAGCATAACTATATTTTTCAATGCATAGTCACATTTATATACCAATCATTATAGCGCCAACAAATAAACAAAACATTGCTTAATCATACATTGTACATGCATCTTCATATTATTCTTCCAATAAACATAAACAAATATAATAATTCATTGCATATAACTAAACATTAAAATATGCATATCTACATTATTCTTCCAATAAGCTCAAACAAACTAACAAAACAATGCATATAATAGAAAATTGAACATTTTTACAAATAAAACATGACAACAAGTATTTTTCAAAATATAAAATAATTTTGAGAAATAATCAAAGATGGAGAGAATGTCACCCCAAATACCTCTTTCTTCTCAAATCATCTTTGAAAGGTTGCGTTACGCCACTTCTTTTCAACCGATTAAATCTCAAAATCGATTAAATTCTATTTTCTTAATTAAATAAATGACGAACATTAACCAAATAAAAACTTCTTTTTTACCAATAAATAAACTTGCAAAATTATATATTTTTGACTAAAAATATATTTTCTTTAATTAAAATGCACTCAACCAATAAACATTTTTCTACTTAAAGAACTACGTAAGTCTTGACCCCCTTAATAGGGGTACGTATGACCAAAGTCAATATTGTCAGACACAATAATAAAAATAAATAATTTTTTTCTTCATAATACTTAATTAATTAATCATAAAATTTAATAATAATAATAACAATAATAAAGTCATATATTTTAATGAAGGGTACCGCTTAAGGCGGGCGGGTAGGGTGCTAATACATTCCCTACTTTGTAACCGACTCCCGAACCTGGATAACAAAAATCCAAAAGCCCAAGATAATTGGGCTTAAAAGATTTTTCTACATTTTTAACTATAAAATGTAGTGGCGACTCTAAATAAAGTCGTGCAGCCGAAAATCGGGACGCGACAATCTGAAAATGATAAATAATGTGGAGCTTCTCGATGAGTTTTTTCTCTAGTTTTCAATGGCAAGAGCCTAGGTTTCAATGATGAGAGAGGATATATATCATGGAATATCCTATTAAAACATTATCATTTTTTAGAATATTTATAATCAAATTAAATTGTAAGCCCCTTAAAAAATCAAATAATAAGTATAAATCACATAATAATAAATAAAATAGATGTAAATATTGAATTGAAAACACAAAACTAGATAATATTTGTCTAGTATAGTTAATTCATCATATTAATCCTTGAAATATAGAAATTACTTATTTAATCTCACAAAGTATATATCCAACAATTATTTTAGCCCACACCACGGATTAAAGCAATAAAGGCAACAGACTTTTAATGACTAAATTGGTTGTCACACACTTCTAGAAAATAAACACGTAATTTCTATTTTTCAAAGATTAAAATGTTAAATCTATATTGTCAGAAATCATAGTGGATATTTAGTAGTAAAAACATTGATTGACAGATTAACAAATCTTTTGAAGAAGAAGAAAAAACTAATTGAGTGCCATGCTAATTTTGTACTCATAAGTCGTAACTCTCATGGTCGAATTTAAAAGCTGTCTCCAACCTTTATCCACTAAAGAAGACAATTTGAAAAAAAAAACAACTGTCCCATAAACCCATCACCTCATAATCTGTATTTAATTATGTTTTGACACCGGTGAACCATTGATCTAATAGTTTGGTTTCCTTAAATCCAAAAGATCAAAAGTTAATAATGATACGATTTCTAATATCAATAGAAGTTAGGAGGGATAGACAAATATCCATCCCAAAAACTATGGGATTAAGGCTGAAAATGGGTTAAAAGAGTAGGTTAGACTTTACCTTAAACAGACTGTTGAGTTATTTAGCATATGAGAGTATAGGTCTGTCATGTTTACGGAAAAAGTCTAATCTAATATAATATATTATATAACATAGATAATATGGTTTTGATAGACGGTGTTACTTATTTCCACACCTACATAAGGTGATGGATAGACTCAGTAGTAACAAGAAAAATTATGGTTTGACCCTTTTACCATTATACCCCACGCATCTTTTCTATTTGATCACGAGTCTCCTTATTGCTTCTTTGGTCTCTATCATTTCATTCTCCCATCTTCTTTTATCCCTCTCCGATTCACATGTCTTCTGACGGCAGCGGCGGAAGCGGCGGAAGCGGCGGAAGCGGCGGCGCCACTAACGCCAACGCTTCTCGTCACCAATATTTCTGCTACCAGTGCAACCACACAGTCTCCATCACTCCCTCCTCCGATCTCGCCTGCCCCGATTGCAACAGCGGCTTCGTCGAAGAAGTCGAAAACCCGATCCCTCAACCACAGCCCTTCTCCTTCACCTATGAATTCGGCGGCGGCGGCGACGATCTCCCTTCCCTCTTCGGCGGCCGATCTCCTTTCGGCGACGCCGACGCTTTTAACCCTCTCGTCTTTCTCCAGAACTACATCCAAACCCTCAGAGCCGGCGGCGCCAACGTTCAATTCGTCATCGATAACTCCGCGTCGGGTCTTCCGGCGAATCTCAATCTCGGCGATTATTTCTTCGGCCCCGGCCTCGAGCAATTGATTCAGCATCTCGCCGAGAACGATCCCAACCGCCACGGTACACCTCCGGCTTCAAAGAAAGCCGTCGAAGGGCTCCCGGAAATCGCAATCACAGAGGAATTGCTGGATTCCGATTCGTCGCAGTGTGCTGTGTGTAAAGACACGTTCGAGCTAAATGAAATCGCTAAGCAATTGCCTTGTAAACATATTTATCATTCTGATTGCATACTTCCATGGTTGGAATTGCACAATTCTTGCCCTGTGTGTCGTTACGAGTTACCGACGGATGATCCTGACTATGAGCAGAGGGCTCAGGGTGGTGCAGGCGCGGTCGAGGGTGCGGTCCAGATAAATCAGAATCAGGATCAGTCTGCTGCTGGAGATAGCTCACAATCGCAGTTGCAGTCGCCAAGGGAGCACAGGTTTAATGTGGCTTTGCCTTGGCCGTTTAGACAATTTTATGGAGATACAAGCAATGTTGGGACAGGGAATGATAATAACACTGGTGGGGAATCAAATCCTGGAAGTAGGGGAAATCAGAATTTTGAGTCAGGAACAGGACAAGAAGATCTGGATTGAGTACCACTATTGATGTTTCAAATGCAAGTATGCTTCTAAATTCTGTTTCTTTTATTTAGTTAGCTGCAAATTATGCTTTAATTTATTGTGTCATAGTGTTGCTTCTTTTAATGCCTGAGTCAAATGATGATACAGGTTTAAGCTGCTTATTTGTGCTCTTGATTTGATTTTGGATTGATGTAGATGTAATCATAGTGAAATCCATTTTTAGTTTTACCCTTTGCTCTTTGTTTGAATCTCCTGACATGTGAATTGGGCATTGGCCTTCTGAAAGTTGCTCTTTCTGGTTAGAAGTTAGATGATTGTTCTATGTTTAGTCACCTGTTTAGATATGATTAATAGGTGTTGTTGGTGTTGCCATTGAGCTAGCAATGACCAAGTATTGGGAACTTTTTATGCAGAAAATAGTTTCTCGTGCGGTCCTTTGGTGTATTTGGTTGGAAAAGAACAATAGAGTCTCCAACGACACCTTTTTGACTCTTGATTATGTCCAGGATAGGGTTGCATTTTTGGCTTTGCTCTGGTGCAAAACCCTTTGGTGGTGTTCATTTGGTAGATATGCAGAGAGACTGGCATGCTTTGGTGCATGACCCTTTTGCTTAGCTTCTGGGTTTTTCTTTTTTTGTTAGGAGGATTTCTTATCCTCCTGTAATATTCTTCCTTCTTTTCTAATAATGTTTGTTTTTATAAAAGTTCCTCATTTTGGTTGGAGGCTCAATTCATGAGGAGTGAGGTTCTTGAACTTTTCAATTTATGATTATGCTGCTGCTACTTTATCATACCTTACTTTATCTTTGTACGTTGCTTGGTTATATTAATTTGGGGTGAGTGAGACAGCTTATGATGGTGAATGATGATTTTGCCTTGGTGGGCGCATTCACTTCATTGGTCAGTATTAAAATTTAGAGAATAATGTATCTCCTTATATAAGGAGATAGCTTATCTCCTCTAGCCAGTAAAAATGTGACATGTGTGCTATTTTGTTTATTTTTTAAAATATTTTTATTGAAAATGATGAAACATGACACATGTCATGATTTCACTGGCAGGAGGAGATAACTTATCTCCTTATACAAGGAGATACTCCATTCCCTAAAATTTAATATTCGAAGACATAAGTTCAATTTATCTTCTCTTATACAGGTATATCTGACTTATTAAAGCGAAGGATGTAAGTTAAGTAGTGCATGCTTTATATCTGGATTTTTTTATTATGCATCTGACTATATATTTAAACTCGGGGAAGCATGACATATGCTAGAATGTAGATTTCAATGATTCACTGTGAACCGTTTGTTACATAGCATATGAAACAAAGTGTATATTTCAGTAGATGATTTAGCAAACTGTCTTGCCAGTGTATGACTCCATACTGCATTATTATATTTGCTTCTGTTAGTGTGCTGTGCAGTTATATCGGCTCAAACCTCAAATATGCATTTGGTCCTTATAAAATTGGCTTTGTTTGATTTAGTCCCTACATAACATCTCACATCAGATTAAGTGTGTCCAAAGTGGCAGAATAAGGTCCATGTAGGACAATAGCATGAATTCTTGGAAGGCACACTATCTGAAGGATGATATGAGGGAAAAGGTTAGTTTTTTGAAATTTCAAGGACCAAAACCGAAGAAGGTCTATTTTTTGGGACTAAATATATTTTAAGCTTGCTGCTGAAATATAGGCAAAATTGTAGTGTTGTTTACATTGGAAGGTGATCTTTATAGATGATATGTGATTAAATTTTTATTGTTCTTAGATCTGGTTTCACAAGTCATAACTCATAAGTTTGAATATGAGAATAGTTACTTGTTACATCCCTCACGACATTATTGGATGTTAATTTTTTATAGGTAGATGGAGTGTGGACATTTCAAACATGGATCTGGGTCCATGTCTGATGTATGACCCAACAAAAAATTTGTTACCTAGACATGGCAGTATTCCTTCATATCGCGTAACACATCAAGGATATTATCAGCTAGTCCAGTGAGATTTTTATGTTTTTTTCCAGATAGGACTTCGTAAGAAATAAGTTGATAATTAGTAGGATTCGAGATCAGATCATATCTTCAAAATTTGCTGTCAAATAGGAAACTTTTGATGTTATAACTTATAAGTGGGTATGCATCAGAAGTAGTATTTTCAGAATATTTGGGTGCTGGTGGTTCTTTGCTGAAGTACCCATCGCATCTCCCTTTGGAAACTCGTCTAAGCATCATTTTTCTGTTTGGTTATTATTAGCATTTCTACCAAACAACAGAAGCTAGCATTAGCTGTGCTTTGGGACATCACAGACATGCCATATGCATCTACAATAAACACTAGAATCTCTTATACTAATGCCTTCTCTAGGAAGTTACTAGAATTCCATTTCAAGGTTGTCACCATTCCCCTTCCCTAAACTTCTTTCTGAGTAGATACTTTCAGTGAATAGTTTCTACAACTTGATCTTCTTCGTTTATATCTCTTTTATTGGATTGGACAATTTGTTTTTAAAATTTGATAGCTAGCTGCCCCCCCCCAGAAAGAAATCCTGATACACAGCGTCACATGATTATAGAGGGAATGTAGTCAAGTATCTTTTAAGGTAATGTACCTAGTTTAGTGGGATTTCCCAGATGATTCTATATATTGCTCAGTTTTTTTTTGTTTTTTATAGCTTTTTTTAATTATATATATTGCACCTTGATTTTTTGAATAATGTAGTAATGAAATTATATTCTCCATACTCCGATTATATGGTACTAACTATCAAGCGCCGATTCTCCTTCATCTTAAATGAAAAATCAGCAGTTTCATAAGCTTTTTACCAATGGTTAACATTAATTGGTACTGGAGCTTTCAAACATGTCTCTCCAATGCAAACGGGCATTGGGGTGGTGATGCCTAAATTGCAGTGTTCGCCTGAGACTAGTCAAAGGCTAGTGCACAGCCAACCTGTGTGGGTGCCAAGGCTACGAAGCATGTTGGGATGTTAGGATCCAATTGCAAGGCATGAGTGCATGACATTTGAGTCCCACATTGAAGGCATGGGATTCTGATGTGTGGTTTATATGGTCTTGGGTTCTCAAACCACAACAGCTAGCTTTTATGTTGTGGTTCTCCCAAGGTCCAAATCATCTGCCTGTGAAGCTCATAAGATAAAAGGGATAATAGTTATCCTAGAGGAAATTGATGTTAAATGGAAATAGAAATTGTCTTTCTTCTCATAGCAAAGAATGTAGTGAGGTGCAAGTGGATATTTGCCACAAAGATGGGTGGTGGTGGTGGTGGAAAGAAAGACTAATACAAGGCAACACTTGTTGTGCAAGCTATACCCAAACTCATTGTATAGACTATCAGGAAAACTTTGCCCTTGTTGGCAACTTGGGCTTATTACCTTAATATTGTAGTTTTCCAAACTATTTATCCAAAATGGGGTTGTTTTAAAATTAAGTATCAATTTATGGGTAGTCAAACAAAATATTTACCAAATTCTGGGTACTCAAACAAACTATTTACTAAAAAATGGGACAGCCCAAGTCATTCCATTTTCAATACTCTTTTTGTATGACATGTATCGAACACAAGTTGGCCCGTAAAATTGTTTTAAAAAAGGTTGTAACTGGCAATACACATGTCATTCAAAAAATTATCAAAAAATGAGTTCACTTGGACTGCCCCATTTTTGTAAATAGTTTGCTTGACAATCCAGAGTTTGGTAAAAGAAATTGTTTGACTGCCCACAAATTGATACTTAGTTTGGAAAAAAGCATTATTTAAGTAAATTAGCCAAATTGAGTTCTACTAGAATTGTTCTCTCACTGAAGGACCAGGACCTACACCAAATGGATGTAGGGATGGCAGCGTAACCCGAACACGTGGATACCTGCTTGAATCCTACCCGAATTTAACAGGGAAAACCCGTTTTGACTGAGTTTGAGTTTTCCCATTTTCAAATATTGGGTTCGTGTTTGGTATAGGTGATGCCCGTACTCGAATTATATATTAAATTTGAAATTATAGAATTATCCTATATATATAATATATGCACAACACTAAAGGGCAAAGAGGTCCATTTAAATGATAAGAGGACATTTTTCGGGTCGGGTTGATACGGGTCTGGAGATACTTGAAACCCGACGGGACGGGAATGGTAATCATTTTTTCAGCCCCATTGCATTGATCAGGTTTGGAGTTCGGGTTCCGGGTTGGTATGGAAAAACCTGGCCCCGATCCGCCACATTGCCATTCCTAAATGGATGTTAAAGATGCCTTCCTAAATGGAAAGATTGAAGAGGAACTTCATATGAAACAGCCCCCTGGATTCAATGTAGACAATATTGATACAATATGTAGTTGAATAAATCCCTATATGGACTAAAGTAGTCCTCAAAAGATTTAGTCACTGCTATGAAGCAATCTATTAGATCAATATTGTTTTGAAACAATCTAGGGATGGTAAAAGGATATTCTTGTAGTCTGTGGATAATTTGGTGATAACTGGTGATGGCACTCAAGAAATTTGCAACCTCAAGAAATATTTATAGGAAAAAACTCAAGTAAAAAGACTTGGCCATAATACTTCCTTGGAATGGAAAAGCTAGAATCAAGAAAGACAAACTTATCTCCCAAAGGAAGTATGCTCTCTATTCGTTAAGACGAACATGGAAACTAGGGTGCAGAGTGCAGACCCATAGGATCCCTAAGATTGAAACTACAAGCACATGATAACTAAAGATTATCCTCCGGCTGCAAGAGGTAAATATCAATGCTCTGTAAGTAATCTGCTTGACTGATCTTGCTAGACTAGGCAATTGCCTATCATGTTAGTAAAGTCAATTTGTGCTCTCCCAAAAGGAGACATCTTGATATTGTCAATCAGATTCTTCGCTCTCTTAAAAGTACTCATGAAAAAGGGTTATTATTCAGGAAGAATGAATTCCGGGGTGTTGAGTGTTTTGCTAATGCTGATTGGGCAGGATCAGTTGAAGATACAAAGTCCACTAGAGAGTCGTGTGAAAAAGTATGGTGAAGTGTGGTGTCCTAGAGAAGCATGAAATGTTCTGTTGTTGCAAGAAGTAATATTTAGGCAAAATATTGGGCAATTTGCCCAAGGGTCTATGAAGCTGTTTAACATGATTGGATGAAGCATGTGAGGACTGACATCATTAAAAATGGGACATTATTTAACCAAGTTGAAGGAAGCTACTGTTCTAAAGGTGGGTATGACTGATGTCTATCCCCAATTAAAAGAACGAAAGTCATTAGATACATAGCATCACCAGATTATAGGGAGTGTAGTTAGTTTTTTAGTTACTGTTTGTTATTTAGTGAGATTTCCCAGATAATTCTGGGAATGCCTAATTTTTTATTCTCCTTTTTAGCTTTCTTTTGACTATATCTATTGTACCTTGCTTATCTGAATAAAGTAGAGATTGAATTATATTTTTCACTTATTATATATGGTTTTCACTTATACAAATTGTCATGGCCAACATAAATTATGATTCTCGTCTTTGTTGTGTAACTTTATAGAAGTAGTGGTTGTTATTTTTAGGGCCCTATTCCTTTTTAAAAGCATTCAGTTCTTGAAATTGTTTGCATGAGTTATCTTCATACTGTGTTCAACTTTTGATGCTTTCTATTTTTAATTTTTTGTTCAACTTTTTGAAATGATATCCTTTTTCTAGCTGCAATGAATAGGATACTTGTATCAAAATTTTATCTTCCCATGCAATAATTCTGGAACCCTCTAACCAGTAATATTCATGATGAAGAAAGCCGAGTCTGATCTAAAAATTTGATTAGGTGTTCTGGACTAGGATTTTTTAAACTTTTGAAGATATGTATTTGGGTGAATCTAATTTAGAAATAATTATTGCTTTCACGTGGTATGAAGATCCTCTCCATTTCCTTATCTAACAATTAGCAATTCTTGAAACAAAAATAGAATCAATTTTAGAGATCTCTCCATTTTCTTTGATCTGAACTCTTCCAAATGTCTTTAGTCATTTATTTCAATCTTTGTCCTGCAGGATGGTATAATATAGTTTTTTTGGTATAACGAAGGGTATCCCTCACTCTATATAGGTAAGGAATTAATCCCTTTCGGGATGTGCGACTTTCCTCCCAACAAGTGTCATTCTCAGGAATCGAATATTTGACATTTTGGTCTATTTGGAAATCCAACATGCTCTTACACCACTTAAGATATGCCTTATTGGTTTACAATATAGTTTAACAACTCTGCTTTATCATATTCTTACTTAAAGCTAATATTATACTAATAATGGGATTTTCACACTTCTTTCCCAAGCAGGTATGAAGAGGGTTTCAAATCTGCTGGCACTGTTTAATACAATGTTGAATTTCAATTATGATTAGTGGCTGCTGCAAATGATATATTTGGTTATAATAAACGTAGATAATTATCCATCTCCATTTTGGCGGTTAGATTCTTTATAGATTGATCATAACATGTATATTATTGGTCCGAATTTTTTGTAAAATATTTACTGTCTGAAACTTGTCTTAGTTGGTTCAATCGTTCTATAATTTGTGTATCATCTTTTTATGTGTTGGACAATAGATTTGTTTTAGATAAATATGTGTTGCTCAATAGATTGTTTATGATATTTTCATGTGTTGGCCAAATAATATATTGTTTTTAGGGAAAAAATTTGAGTTTAATATTTATGTATTGTTAGTGTTAACTTTTTTACACTCATAACACATGATTCACCATTTATTTATATTACTTTTGTTTGAAAGTCAATAATGACTAACATATGAATAGTGGATGATATATCAACAGTATAAAAAATAGTTACATTATCAGTCTAAATATATTAAATCCAAAAAGTATATGTATTGATGAGTTCTATATCATTCATTATTCATACTTATTCATAATTAACTATTCAAATGAGTAGTCCAGACAAATAATGGACAATGTAGTTATTGTGTTTAAATTTTTATATTAACAATATATAAATATTACAATCTTTAGCATAGTTTCTCCTCCTTTTTAGATAATAATTTAAATTTCATAAAGCCAATTTGTAGGCTTTGAATATGACCCCAAATATAATGATTATGCACGTTAGACTATATGGTTTTTCCAAGCAAAGTTATCAATTTTTAATTATTATATTATCTTTTAACAAACTTGATATTAGAAATTGAAGTTGGGTATGTATCCCAAAAAAAGAAGAAATATAAGTTGGGTCATTATGGCTGTTAGTTTGGTTATATCACATAATTTTTTTTGTTATAGTTACTTATTTTACTTATAAAATCCCAAGTGCATCTTTGGTTAGGGTTAGATGTTCAATAATTCCCTAAACTACTCTTTAACAATAAGTACATACTTTGACCAATCTTTTATAATTTGGATGACGTTTCTCTGTATGAATCTCCACCAAACTTGATTGAAACTGGCTATTGTTAAATAATCTTTTTCATGAAGTTCAACACGTAATAGCCACAATCTTTATCGTTTGCTTGACAGAGTGTCTACAATTAAAATCAAGTAAACATATGAGTATAAGCTTAATTGAAATATGGATACACTAAACATACAACTGTTTGAGATGACTTGTGTCAATACTTTTATATAAGACCATTTGACATTAGACGATGTTTTTTCTAGAATGAACATATGCTCAGTAAATTTGCAGTCCTCTAAACAATAGAAAAGGTACTTAATTACTAAACAGCTAGGAAAGTGAAAGTGTATCTAAAAGTTTAAATGAGTATCACTTAGCTAGTAAAAGTTTCTCTCTTAGCGGTATAGTTGTTCGGATCAACATGTTTCAATGAGTCAAAGTAGTATACTTCTTCTTCGATCTGATTAATGGCAATCAAAATCTAATATTGCCTAACAAAACATATGCACACAGTTAGAAAATGTTAAGCACAAACATACTAAAGACAAACATACAAAAGACAGTTAAAAATGTTTACCCGATATTAAAAGGTGCAAGAAATAACTCTGCAACTTCTCTATAATTGATGAGAGTATCTACCACATATTTTGTCTACTGCTCGATCTTCGTTTTGTCATTATTACTCGTCACCAAATTGATAACATGTGGGGATAAGAACATCACATTCTTTTTATCTTTCAAAATGAAATTTCATACAAGTACCTAATATATAACACAAATATTTGTTAATTAACACGAATGATTAAATGCAAAAGTGATAAGTTAAGAAAGTATAATATACCTGATATATACACATGCAGTGGTTCCACCTATCCAGTCATGTTCATATACATCTCGGACTTCATTAATGCTAATGAATTCTTGGATATCATTCCTAAAGACTTCCTTGGAAATTGATATAATCAGTATATCATCTTCTCCCAAATGCTTTACATGCTCAAACAACTCAGTACAATAGTTGGTATTTTTGGAGCTCAAATCCCTCAAAGATGACTTAGTAGACTTTGACTTTGGCAACTTAGTTTTTGGTTTGCTAACCTTAGACTTCACCACCTTAACCTTTTTTGGTACATGTTCAACTAGGCAAGGCGACGTCATTGAGCTATCTAACTCATTTTCACTAGGTCTAGAGTGTACATTTTTCCGAAATATTCAATACATAAAATATATCAATTAAAGATCAAAATATATATAATATGGGTGAACATAAAGTGATAAATCATGCCTTAGAAAGAACTACATGTACAAGGTCTATTGGCAAAACCACATAAGTGTCCATAGCCACTTTCACTGTCAAGATATCCTCATCGAGAGGAATTGGCAGCAACGTATCACCATCAATTGCAACATCAATCGAGACCTTCACACAATGGTGTGGGATAGGTGCATTATGCAGCATAACATCTGCTGAGTTCTACACTTTACCGACACCCACTACTTGCCTGGATGGACTATCCAGTAACAGTTTGCAAGTACTGATTCCCTATATGTTTGTTAGAAGGTATAATTAGTTTACGACTAAAATTAAACTAAATGACAAATAAATTAAAATTAGTTAATTAAATTATCTAAGGAAATGAGAGTGAGAATATTGTGATGAGCATGTGTTTAACTCTTATTGATGCTATAAGGAACATTTCCAGCAGCTTGTTGATGACACTCAGCTTCCTTCAACTTCATTGAATGTTCGAAATTATTGAACTATTGCATGAGGGTATCCAATTGGTTTTGAATCTTATTCAATTGGGCTTTGGTTGCACGTTTTTGATGGGTACAAATGTTCGTTTGCTAACCCCAAATACGGTAGAGTACTCAGGCAGTCCTAGTATTTTATCAAGTACCATTTGATTATCTAGAGCCTGTAGCTCCCCTCTTTTTCATTTAGGGCAATATGACTAATCAAGAAAAAACAAACATAATGTTAATTAAGGACATTAATAAATAAAGTATGGAAATCAAGTTTACTTAAATGATCGATGATCACTTACAACATAGTTTGTCACTTCTTGAACATGTTCATTATCAATGACACCGTCCTTGTTCTTACGAGCATCCACCCATAGAACATTGAGGTCTATTGCATGTGCAGTCGAAGGTGTACCGTTTTATTCCAGCTGCCAAAACATAACCGATAATAATGTAATTAGATATATGGAGACAAAACCTAGCCAATAATGTACTTACAAATTAATAATACATACAATTTTTTCCTCGATTCCTCTATATCCCGCTAAAGAAGTTCGGTATGGATACAAAAGCTTAGATGCCCTCTTGCGGTTTTCATTACATAATTTCTGCTAAAACAAACAATATTAACATCAACAATCCTATATATGTATATACAAAATCATATATAAGAATAAAGTCAATACGAAGAAGATGATTTTACCAAGAAAGAGTCATATTCTATGCGCGTAGTGACAATGACATTTGCATATTTGGTAGGAGATTTGAGGTTGACATTTTTAACACCCCAATTTGCTTATAGGAAAATAAGTAATTTCAAGGTAAGATTTATGAAATAATATTCAAGGTAAGGTAAAATTTTCAAAGAAGTTTTATAATTATTCTTGATCCTCATAAATTGTGTAATAAGTAAAGTCTCTTAGTATAGTAAATCATTGTTTCCCAAGATAATATTAAATAATGTATTTTCTATAATAAAATCAAAAATAATTTTAAGGTACCAAGAAAATGTTGAGTTATCAACATCTAGTCCTACTAAAGCATAAGGGTACTAACACAATTACATAAAATAAAAATAGAAGACTTCATGAGTCATAGGTAAACTATAATACTTTAAATCTTCGACAAGCTACTCAGTTGTTCCACCTACAATTCATTTATACATACAATCAAGCAAACATAGAGGGAATAAGATATGAAATCATGTAAAAGCGACAAAGTGGATTTGTAAAGAATTATATCATTAGAGCGACACAAACAATTGCAGTGCCATAATTCAACAATATATACAACAATTATTATCTCTACTCATAACAAATATGCGCAATGATGAATGATGTTGGTGTATTATGTATTAAGATGTATATGCCACTATTAAGTGATCTTTCATGCTATGCTCATGCAATTTAACTAACCAATCACCAACAAATTCCTAAAGGCCAAGAGGCCTAGTGGGAAAGCAATCGGGGATGTTAGAGACTACTTAGTTTGCATGTAGGACTATCATGGTCATACGGTTTATAAGATCGGACCCTCACTGGATCATCCCACCTAAGCAATCCCTCAAGGCTTCTTGACGAGTCATTGCCATTGCCGCCCATATCCATATCCAAATTCCAATGATATTGATATCTTCGTATCTTTCCATTTTCTCCAACTCCAACTAAAATGCAATAATGTATGCACACTGATCAAAGTTAGCCCGCTAAGACTTTTTATTAATATTGTCTCAATTTCAATTTTCATTAACATCACCTAAGTTAGCTATGTCAACTTCAATGCATTTTTTTATCATATCATGTCCTCAGGACGAGTTTAAGACATAACTTAGTGATCAAAATAAATGGGTAATGTCCCAAGGTCACTACACTTTCAAGCGAGTGATTAGCCATAGGCTCTCAAGTAACTGCAAATAATTTTCATTCAAATATGAAATTAATCATGACCACTCGATAAGTCAAACATAGACATTCATTATTAATTAAGTAGTCTAATAATAGTATAAAGTCAAATCAGTAAACCATCATTATCAAACATATAATCATTTCAGTCAAGACACAATATTATAATATTAATTACTATAATGACTATAATGATTAAATGAGGAAGTCCATAATAATCAAGACAATTGACCATTCATTAATCAGTTTAGTCTAATGATCCTCCAACTAATGAGTATCATTGGAGACTCCAATGCTATATTTTAATACCATTATGTCTAATGCTTCTCCCTCACCTGGGTTTACGTAAGCTTATTTGTCCAGCAAATAAACTAGTTCATTTGTCGTCTCCTTCAACCTTGGAATCTTTTCTCTTAAACATGCCAATAACAACCAAGACAACAAATTAAATTCTAATCTACCTAAAACTAACAACTAGTCTATTATTGATCAACAATTTTTAATGCAAAAACACACATATGAGTTTCAACTGCACAACACTATATATATATA
>NC_032026.1:3723234-3723529 GCF_001865875.1 Lupinus angustifolius
TTTTGCTTTTAGAAAAAAAATAAGAATTAACAAAAGCAAAAGTGAAATGCACAAAGTACACAATGAAAGAAAACGGATCCAAAAAAGCATAATGTAAAGAGAAAGGCTGGTGAAAAAATCATATGACAAAACAAGACTTATGTAGAGAATCCTAATGCTTCAATAAAATATTCTAGAAAACTAGTAGTTTGAGAAATAATTATAAGTCTTTTGAAGTTCCCATTCTTTCTTCATCCCACCTTGAATTAGTAACCTTGTCTTTGTTACAAACATTTAAACACCTCTTGATTATTGC
>NC_032026.1:3723629-3725609 GCF_001865875.1 Lupinus angustifolius
ACTCCTTGTACATTACACACTCACTAATACCTCTCAAACTTAGAAGACAACCTCTTCCAAGTACATTATTCCCTTTCTCACCACACCCTTGTGATGAAAAATTTACAACAATGGATGAAGAATAATTTCTAGAGCAAAGATTGCCTTACAAGATATAAAAATGTTATAAATTGCAACCCTCTTTCTCTTCTTATACTTAGTATACAATGCTCAAGTAGGGTTTAAGTTTGGAAAACTTTAGACCAAACACTTTGATGCAACTTCATAAAATTCTGAAAGTTTAGAACAAAAGTTGCATGAAAAGGGCAGAGAATTGTTTATGAAAGTTTAGTGAATTGTGTGAGAGAATGGATGAACGAAATGGCTAATTCAAGGCCTTTAAATATGCTTCCAATCAGCCAATAAACCCATATAGGAAGGTAGCACATCATTGGAATAAAATCCATTCGTTTTGGATGAAATCTGTTGGGCTTGGATTTGAAAATCTGGTGTAATAACTCTCTATAACCGAATACTGAAGCTTGTAACTGATTACTGAAGCTTACTTCCCAATTGAGTAATCGAATACTCTATGTTGATTTTGCTTGTAACTGATTACTCAACTGGGCATTAAGTAATCGGTTACTTTGTGGGACACAACTAACCGTGGATCATAGTCTCCAAAGGGTTGTCTTCTGTATTTGTAGGACCCACGACCCATGGGTAGTGGAATGGCCTGGGACTCAAAATCAACGATCTACGACTACGGGTGGTGGAACATGGCCATTGGTGATGGTGCATGGTCGTGGGTGGTGGCACGACCTGACCGTGTTGCTCTCCGAGTCAATGATGCAATTTCTTTAATTTACACACAACCATGGACCTAAGCACAACCTAGCAGTGTGTCGTGCCTTCATTTCAAATTGCTTCTCTTCAGTCCAGTCTCAATGATGACTTTTATTTTTCCTGATTCCATGCTCTAAACTTCTTTTAGATCTTCAATTTGCTTTCTCATTGTCTCAGCATCGACTTTCATCTTCTTGCACCCAATCTCTACTCTTTTTGGCTTCAATCCATCCAACCTGAAAAACATAGCCAAAACATATGCTCCAACCGAACAAAGAGTAATAAAATCTAAAAACAATCGTAAAGTCCTAATTATGTCCTACAATGCAGGTTAAATGCAATGCAAATGTAGCATAATTTCAAACTTGTGAACACTCAGTTTTGTTCGACCTCTATGAAATTTTCAAAACGTCAAAAGAAATGAAAATAACATTTTGTGATGTCCCATAACCAATTTTACTTTCGAATCTTAATCAACAGTAATTTAATTACTGGTAGTTTTACTACAAATTTAATTTGTTAGTTTCATTTGTATTAATTTGTTAGTTTCATTTTAAATTGTTAGTTTCATTTTAATTTGTTAGTTTCATTTGCCTTATTTAAGACACATGAAGCATATTCTACATTTTTTTCATCATCATTCATAAATTGTGACGTTTGTCCCTAAAAGCGTTCATGCCTGAGTGTTATGAGGATGTCATTGCATTTTGATGTCCTTTTACCATAAGGACGACTAAATAATTTTCATTCCCTACCAAGGGCTAAAAGCCCTAGGGATAATTTCCATTCCCTACCATAGGATAAGAACACTAGGGATAATCTTCAATCTTTACCATGGGTCAAAACCCTAGGAATAATTTCCATTACCTACAATGGGCTAAGAGCCCTAGGGATAATTTTTATTCCCTACCATGGGCTAAAAGCCCTATGGATAATTTCCATTCTCTCTGATGGGTAAAAGCCCTATGGATAATTTTCATTCTCTCTAATGGGATAAAAGCCCTAGGGATATTTTCATTCCCTACCATGGGCTAAAATCCCTAGGAATAATTTTCATTCTCTTACATGGGCTAAACACCCTAGGGATAATTCTTATTCCCTTCGATGTGCTCAACATCCTAGGGATATTTTTTGTTACCTCTGATAGGCTAAATG
>NC_032026.1:3725709-3736166 GCF_001865875.1 Lupinus angustifolius
CCTAAAGTTGCTATAAATTCTCGAATGAGCGAAAGATAAATTTTACCTTTTAATTCCAAGAATTTATTCGCTCCTTGGTTCTCCAAACCATGTGGGAATTGAAAGCCTTGTTCAACCATCCATTCTACATCTGTATACCAGATGTATGTTTGCTCTCGGCCTTGGAACTTGGCCAACCTAGCTTCTTGAAGAATGGGAGAGTAATAGGGGTCTCCATGGTTCTTTATAGGACTATGAATAAAGTGAGTGTTAATCGATTAAAACGCAAGATGAAAAATTTATTTTGGTTACTAGAACTCGAATTAATCGATTAAGGTACAGAACAATCGATTATTGACAGAGCTTAACACAGATTTCAATGCATTTTAAAGATTTCTAGAATATGGAAGAGTGTTATTGCTAAGACACAAACCTAAAGGATTTTGACACACTAAGGGAGCATAAAAACATTCATGAAGATAATCTAAACAAGGAAGCATGCATTCATAACATATATTATTCCTGAGCATATATTTAAGTTCAAGCAAAGGCACATAATTACCCTAAGCAAATTAGTTTAGATATTTTTCATCAAGTATGCCAAGTTCTCTGCGTAACACAAAGAATCTTTCTCGTGGAAGGGGCTTGGTGAAAATATTCGCCAATTACTTCGAGGTTTCAACAAATTCAAGTATGCAGTCACCTTTTTGTACATGATCTCTTTAAAATTAATGTCTAATATCTCTATGCTTAATTCTAGAATGCAGAATAGGGTTCTTTGATAGATTTATGGCATTAGTGTTATCGCATTTTATTGGAATTTTTTCTAGTTTTAAGCCAAAGTCTGATAATTGCTACTTCATCCATAGAATCTGAGTGCAACAAACGCTGGCGGCAAAATATTCCGTTTCGGTGGTAGACACAACAACACATACTTGATTCTTACTATGCCATGATACTAGGGAGCTGCCCAAAATATGGCAAGTCCCGCTAGTACTTTTCTGGTCTAACTTGCATCCCGCAAAGTCAGAATCAGAATATCCTATTAGGGACAACGAAGCATCCATAGGATACCACAAACCCATAGACATAGTTCCTTTAAGATATTTCATAACACATTTTACAACACTAAAATGAGATTCCTTATTTGAGGCTTGATATCTTGCACACATACATTCACTAAATATTATATCGGGGCGACTAGCAGTTAGATACAATAAAGAACCAATTATCCCACGATATTTTGTTACCTCAATTGCTTTACCTTTTCATCTTTGTCGAGATATTAGGATGATGCCATGGGTGTTGTTGCTTCTTTACATTTATCCATCTCGAACCTTTGCAATAGTTCCTTGCAATATTTTGCTTGGTGAATGGATATCCCGCTGCTCATCTACTTTATTTGTAGTCCTAGAAAAAATGCTAGTTCGTCCATCATCAACATTTCAAACTCCTCTTTCATAAGATCAGAAAAACTCCTTACAAAGTAAATCGTTAGTAGCACCAAATATTATATCATCTACATAAATTTGTACTAACAAGATGTTACTTTCTGATTTTAGTATAAAGAGAGTTGTATCAACATTGCTCCTTTCAAATCCCTTTTCTAATAGAAAACTACTCAATCTATCATACCAAGCTCTAGGAGCCTATTTTAGACCATATAGCGCCTTTACGAGTTTATAAACATGATTAGGGATTCATGATTTTCAAAGTCGGGCGGTTGATTTACATACACTTTATCTTGAATATATCCATTCAATAAAGCACTCTTTACATCCATTTGAAAGAGTTTGATGTTCATTATCGATACAAAGTCTAGTAACATTTGAATAGCCTCCAACCTTGGAATAGGGGCATAGGTTTCATCATAGTCGATGCCTTCTTCTTGATTATATCCTTTGGCAACTAGACGTGCCTTATTTCATATAATCAAACTAGATTCATCAATTTATTTTTAAAGACCCATTATGTGCCTATTACAGGATGATCTTTAGGTTTAGGGACCAAGTCCCATATGTTATTATGCTCAAACTAGTTTAGCTCTTCTTGTATAGCTATTCCCTAGTGTTCATCCTCTATGGCCTCATTTATGGTCTTAGGCTCGACTTGAGACATAAATGCTACAAAATTACAAAAGTTTCACAGAGAGTTTCGGGTTACCACTTCCATTGAGATATCACCTATAACGTTGTCGAGTGGATGATATTTCTTTGTCTTCCACACCATTGGCATTTCTTGATGATATGCATTTCTTTCCTAATCATCCTGTACTTCCTTTTCGATTCCATGTTCTTTGTGTATGCATTTTTCAGGGCACCTGAAACATCATCACACAAAACCTTCATCTCCTCTTTTAGTGAAGATTCATCAAATTTTACATGAACAGACTCTTCAACATGCATAATATTTCTTTTAAAGACTCAATATGCTTTACTATTAATAGATTACCCCAAAAATATTCCCTCGTCAGCTTTTGAATTAAATTTTCCTAGTAATCTTTTACCATTATTCAATATGAAGCATTTACATCCAAAAGCATGCAAGTGTGAAATATTAGATTTTAGACCTTTTAGTAATTCCTATGGTATTTTTAAGAGTGTAGGCCTAAGTAGTACTTGATTTATTACGTAACAAGAAGTATGCACCGCATTGTCCTAGCTAGCTCCTCTAATACTCGATTTTTCCTCTCAACAACTCCATTTTGTTGAGGGGTTCGAGGAGCCGAATACTGATGTAGGATCCCATGCTTTTCGTAAAATTTGTCAAATAGGTGATTTTCAAATTCTCCACCATGATCGCTACAAATATACACTATCTTATGATCAAATTGGTTTTGAAGTTGTTTGGCCAGATTTTTAAAAGTCTTAAAAAGCATTGCTTTTTAGAGCAAGAAACAAAGTCCATGTATATCTAGAGAAATTATCAACAATTACCAACGCATAATAGCTACCACCAAAGCTCATAATTTGTGATGGTCCAAACAAATCCATATGGAGTAAGTCCAAAGGCTTTATTGTGGATATCACATTTTTAGATGAAAATGAATTCTTTACTTGTTTACACTTTTGACAAGTGTCACAAGAGTCTTTTGATTTGAAATCAAGCTTTTATAATCCTACTACTAAATCCTGTGATGATAACTTAGCTAGATGCTTTAAATCGACATGTGTTATTCGCCTGTGCCACAGCTAGATGTCACTCTCTTTAGTGATAAAACATTTTGAAAACAGAGTGGTGACATCATCCAAATCGATCATATAAATGTTGTTTATTCGCTGCCCTATTAACTTGACATTATTATTTACCTTGTCATGAATGATGCAACAGTTTGAGTCGAAAGATACCTTATTTTCTTTGTTACACAACTGGCTAATGCTTAGTAGGTTGTGCTCTAGTCCTTCGACATATGACATGTTCTCTATTACGGCTTGTGAAGCATTTCTAATTCTTCATACGCCTAGTATCATTCCTCTACTGTTGTTTCCATAAGTGACATAACCTTTACCATTTAGTGAGAGATCTAGGAACTTTGATCTGTCACCCATCATATGCCTCGAACATCCAGTATCCAAGTACCACTGATGTCCCTGAGTCCGAAGGCATACCTGCAAAACAATTTACTTGTTTTGTTTTGGTACCCAAGTTATATTGGGTCCTTTCTTGTTAGTAATCAAAGAGCTCACATGCATACTAGATTTAATCATAAAATGCTTACTTGCTTTTATTGTGGTACATATGGTCATACATCCATATCTTGTTATATTCGAAATATGGTGTGCCAAGTGGCAAATATGTATGGGTGCAAAAAGGACTACATTCTTTGGTTACTAACAAGACGGGATCGAATAATGTAACTTGGGTACCTAAACAAGCCAAGTAAATTGTTTTGCAGGTATGCCTTTGGACATAGTGACAACACCAGTATTTGGATAGTGGATGATAGAGGCATAGGACGGGTGATCGATCAAAGTTCCTGGATCTTTCACTTAAAAATAAAGGTTGTGTCGCCTATGGAGACAACAATCGAGGAAGGATACTAGGTGACGGAAGGATTAGCAATGCTTCGTAAGCCATTATTGAGAATGTGTTGTATCTTGAAGGGCTAGAGCACAACCTTCCGAGCATTAGAAAATTGTGCGAGAAAGGTAATAAGGTATTACTCGACTCTAATTGTTGCATCATATATGACGACTTAGATAATAATGTTAAGTTCGTAGGGCAGCCAATAAACAACATCTATATGATTGATTTGGATGACATCACCATTCTATTTTCAAAATGATTTATCTCTAAAGAGAGTGACATCTGGCTATGGCACAAACGAGTAGCACATGTCTATTTAAATCATCTAGCTAAGCTATCATCACATGATTTCATCGTAGGACTACCAAAGCTTGATTTTAAATCAAAAGACTCTTCCGACACTTGTCAAAAGTGTAAACAAGTAAAGAGTTCATTTTGGTCTAAAAATGTGATATCAACAACAAGACCTTTGGAGCTACTCCATATGGACTTGTTTGGACCATCACAAATTATGAGCTTTGGTGGTAGCTACTATGCGTTGGTAATTGTTGATGATTTTTCTAGATATACATGGACTTTGTTTTTTGCTTTGAAAAGTGACAATTTTAAGTCTTTTAAAAATCTGGCCAAACAACTCCAAGAAGTGTAAGAATCAAGATAATCGATTAAGTCCAAGCACTGGTTAATACATTAAAACCAAGCTTAATCGATTAACCGTAGTATCTTTATGTTTTGCGCAAAATATTAGAAATGCGGAGTAAGTGATCAACAACACCTATTCAACCCCCCCCCCCTTCTAAGTGAATTCTAACCTGCTAGTAGAGATGGCAAAACAGGCCGCTCGGCCCGTTTAGCCCGCGCCCGCAAATGCCCACAAAAATTTAAGCGGGTGCGGGCATGCCCGCATTGCTTCAAGGACAAAATTCAATGCTCTTCCCGTTTTAAAACGGGCTAACGGGCTTGCGGGCGGCCTGTGGGCATTTTGAAATAATTAAAAAATAAAAAATTCATATAATAAATAAAATTGAATTAAATAAAGTAGTTGAAGATAAAAAATTAACAAATTTTTTGATATTTTATATGAACTTTAACAAATTAAATTAGATTACAATTTTGTTAGGGATTAAAAATCACATTACACCATAACTAATCTAAAATTTTCTTCCTTTTTTCCTTAAATTATGTTTATGGGCCGCCCGCATGCCCAACGGAAATGCCCGCAAACTTGGCGGGCAAAGCGGACCGGGTAAAACGGGTAATGGACAAAAACCTTATGCCCTGCCCGCAAAAAAATGCGGGCTATGCCGGCACGCCTGCGGGCAATGCCCATTTTGCCATCTCTACCTGCTAGTACCCAACAAGTGGTATCAGAGCTAGCACAAAAGTGCTAGCTTGACCATGTCTTCGTTCGATCATAGAGGATAATATTATGGGTTCCACAAACCCTTTTAGTGGTGATGGCACATCCATCAACCACCCTCCGATATTCTGTAGCGAGGGGTGCGCATGAAGATCTTTATCAAGGCGATTGACATGGATATTTGGGAATCTGTGGTCAGTGGTCCTTTCATTTCACTCCATTTGGTGGATGATGAACATAAAGAAAAACCGAAAAGTCTTTGGACCAATGATGAACGTAAAAAGGTTCAGCATAACCTTCAGGCTAAAATCATTATTACATTGGCCCTATCATATGATGAGTTCTTCAGGGCTTCGCAGTGCCAAAATGTGAAAGAAATGTGGGACACTTTACAAGTGAAAGACACTAGTGAGGTTAAGCTCGCCAGGATAAATGCGCTACCACACGAGTATGAGTTATTTCACATGTTACCAAACGAATCTATTAGTGAAATGCAAAAGCGATTTACTCAGATAGTTAACCATTTAGTTTCCCTTGATAAAACGTTTGCTAAAGGAGAACTAACAAATAAAGTTTTGCATTGTCTTGACAAGAAATGGTAACTGAAAGTAACTACAATCATGGAGTCGGAAGATTTGGATTCCATGTCTTTAGCGACATTATTTGACAAATTCCAAGAGCCCAAGATGGAGTTAGGGCGTTTGATGATGCACGAAGATTCAGATAGGAAGAAGAAAAGTATTTCTCTCAAGGCTACCACTTCACAAGATTAAGAAGATAAAGATGATGACGATTCTGACCCCGATCTAGACGATGAAACCTTGAATCTCCTGGTATGAAAATTCGGAAAATTCTTAAAGAAAAGGGGAGGATTCAAGAGGTTCCAAAAGAAGGAAGTGCGATAATCAACCAAGAAAGGCAAGAACCCAAAAGAGCACTTCACTTGCCACGAGTGTGGGAATGCTAGACGTGTGAGGTTCCAATGGCCGACCTATCTCAAGAAGGTTGAATCGGAGAAGAGAACTCCTCGAGACTTCAAATCAAAAAAGTGTTATACAGTATGGAATGATCCCGAGGAAGAATCAACATCAAGCATATCTGATGAGAAGGAGTCTGTGAAACTATGCTTAATGGTAAAAACGGAAGAAGATTACAGCTCGAGTGGTCAGGATGATACGAATAAGGTATACTCTAACACTTCATCTTCTTCCAATGATTCCCTTCCCTATGATGAATTATATAATGCTTACATTGAATTACATGAGGAATTGAAAAAGCTTGCTAGGATAAACTTAGATAGAAAACGGGTAATCCTCTTGCATGAACAACAAATTATTAAAAATAAACAAGAGGTAGATGAACTAAAATTGGAAAATGAAACTCTTTATTTAATCTACTCTTGTGCCTCATGTACTTACTCTACTAAGTTAATTGAGACTATTATATGTGACTAATGCGATATTTTGAATGCTGAAATTTCGTACTTGAAAGATAAATTGGCTAAGTTCACTTATAGTAGTCAAAATCTAAACAACTTACTTGTTGTATCTCGAAATGTAGGTAATCATGGAGGTCTAAGCTACAAACCTAAAAATAGAAGAAAATCATATAGAAAACAAGTGATAGATGATATTTCTACGGGGGTGGTAACCCGTAATTCTTTGCATAATTTTTGTAATTTTGTAGCTTTCGTATCTCAAATAGAGCCTAAAACCATAGGTGAGGCCATAGAGGATGAGCATCGGGGTATAACTATGCAAGAAGAGCTAAATCAGTTTGAACGTAATAATGTGTGGGACTTGGTCCCCAAACCAAAAGATCATCCAATAGTTGGCACCAAATGGGTCTTTATAAATAAAATGAATCAGACTCAATAATATGAAACAAAGCACGCCTAGTGTCCAAAGGATATAAGTAAGAGGAAGGTTTCGATTACGATGAGACCTACGCCTCTATTGCGAGGTTAGAGGCCATTGGGATGCTATTGGCATTTGCATCGATCATGAATTTTAAATTGTTCCAAATGGATGTCAAGAGTGCCTTCTTGAATGGATTCTTTCAAGAGGAGGTTTATGTCGAACAACCGCCCGATTTTGAAAACTATAAATTCTCAAACCATGTCTATAAACTCAAAAAATGCACTTTATGGCCTAAAACAAGCTCCTCGAGCTTGGTATGATAGACTAAGTACTTTTCTGTTAGAAAAGAGGTTCATTAGAGGCAAAGTCGACACAACGCTTTTTATCCAAAAATTAGATAATAATGTTCTGTTAGTACAAATATATGTTGACGATATTATTTTTGGACCTACTAACGACCTCCTTTTCAAGGAGTTTTCTGACTTGATGTAGGGTAAATTTGAAATGTCAATGATGGGGGAGCTTACGTTCTTCCTTGGATTACAAATTAAGCAAATGAAGAGCGACATATTTGTCCACTAGTCAAAATTTTGTAAAGAGCTACTTCGCAAGTTTGAGATGGAAAAGTGCAAAGAAGCATCTACACCGTTGGCATCCTCATGCTACTTAGACAAAGATGAAAAAGGAAAAGCGGTAGAGGTAACTAAATATCGTGGCATGATAGGCTCATTACTATATTTAACTGCGAGTCACCTCGATATAATGTTTAGTGTTTGCATGTGTGCAAGATATCAATCTATGCCTAAAGATTCACATTTTAGTTTTGTTAAATGAATCATGAGATATCATAAGGGAACCCTAAATATGGGACTATGGTATCCTGAGGATGCCTCACAATCCTTGGTAGGATATTCTGATTATGACTTTGCTGGTTGTAAGTTGGATTGGAAAAGAAGTAGTGGAACTTGCCACCTTCTAGGTAGTTCCTTAGTGTCATGGCACAACAAAAACCAAGCTTTGGTTGGTTTATCCACTACCGAAGTGGAGTACATTGTCGTTGGTGTGTTTTGCACTCAAATCCTTTGGATCAAGCAACAACTTATGGATTTCGGTCTCAAGCTAGAAAATTTACCGATTAAATGCGACAATACTAGTGCCATAAACCTTTCCAAGAATCTCATCTTACATTCTAGAACCAAGCATATAGAACCTAGCAGATATTTTCACCAAGCCCCTTCCACAGGATTCATTCTTTGTTCGGAGAAGAGAACTTCGAATTCTTGATGAACAATATCTCAACTAGTTTGGTTAATGGTATTGTGTGCCTTTGCATGATCAATATGCTTAGCTTTATAATATTTGTGGAATACATGTTTCCCTTGTGCTTAGAAATTGTATTCATGATTTTATGTTTATGTGCTAGAAGTGCTTAATTTTGTCTAGAATAGATTATTAGGTTAAGTGTCCTAGCATGCCATGTCAATCTAAAAAATGTACTCAAATCTTTAATTCTACTGATGTTAATCGATTACCTTGTTTTATAATCGATTAAACTGAGTTCCAGTAGCTTAATCATATTGAAAATTTCTATCTTCAATCAATTAAGTCTTTCTTTAATCTATTAATTGGGCTCAGCTGCTTAAGACTTTAATGGGTCTTAATCGATTAACAAGTGTCTTAATTGATTAACGACACTACGGTATATCATATTTAGTATGCATTTGGGAAAGTTTTTTTCAAACCTTAAATCCCAAAATTCCTACCCTTTTTCTATCACTGGTGAAATTTATCTATCCTAATCATATGGAATCTAAATCGAGCCACAATAAGTCTTATTAATCATCAATTAGCCCCCAAATCCACAAAAATATGAAAACCTAGAATTTTCCCGAAATTCTAAACCCTAGCCTAGAAACACCCTAAATAGATTATATAATCGATTAAAACACTCCAATACTATAAAGATGGCTGATCAAACCAGAAGAGAGTCAAAACAACGACTAATCATTCAAGAAGAACTGAAATTGGCTCTACATCTAACCATGGTGATAGAAGGGATCCTAGTAACCCCTTGGTAAGTGCCAAACATACCTAAAAATCATACACTTTTATGGCACTTATCTGAAGCATAATTGAGAAAAACCAACTTAAAAAAATACTTTTTGTATAAAATATCACAATTTGGTATATTTGTGTTTGTATTGCCTTTTTATGTATTTTGTAGGAAATAAAATAAATAAAATAAGAGAAAAGATTCATGGTCAAAAAGCAACAAAAGTCAAGAAAATCAAGGTGCTCAACCAGGCAGTTGAGCGTGGAACAAGCCCCGCTGAGCTGACTTGGCCACCTGCTTGACCTGGACCAAACTGCTCAACTTAGGCAGCTGAGCGGACCTGCTCAGCCGCTCAGCCTAGCACCAGACTAGGCCTGGCACGGTCAGAAATATGCTTGACACGGTCAGAAATATGCTTTTCGTTAAACCATTCACTTTGTCTCTTAAACCCCGATTGGATCAAGTTCCTCTAAGACTCATAGTGTATGTCAATACAAGTGTTTACCCTATGTTCCATAACATCTTTACCCGACAAATCCAAATCCACGGTAGTGTTGTGATCTTCCTGGTACTGCCAGACATTATAATATGAGTCTTAGAGGAACTTTTTTTGTAGGGATTGAATATGAAAACCTTCCAGATTTCTGTTCAGGTTGCCAATCAATAGGCCACTTGCTATCAAACTGCAGAAGGAAGAAGGACAATGAAGTTCCTAAGAAGCCTGAGAAAAAGCAACTTGCTCAGAAAGACTCATCTCAAGCTAAAGAGATTCCTTTGAGAGTTAATGATTTGGTCATCAATCTGAACATGGACGTTAATGATACACTTCCTAGTCCTAACAGGGTCATGCCTCAAGTAGACATTGACTCCTCAGAGGAGGAATTGGAAGTCTCACAAGTTAGGGATACTTTAGAATCTCTGGAAATGGATAAGCCAGCACCAGAAACAGAGTTGGTTATGGATAACAATGAAGCTGAGAATGAATTTTCAGTGCTGCAATTGGAGGATATGGAAAATCTCAATGCAGTGAATGACATGAGAATAGTTGGTAAACTATGGGCTACTGAGGTTGAAGAAGTTGAGGAAGAGGTGGAAACTGAGGGTGCCTTCACTGAGGTGGTATCCAAGTCTCAAAAAAGGAAACAAAAGAGAAGGAGGGGTCAGGGCAAGGTTCACTATA
>NC_032026.1:3736266-3740407 GCF_001865875.1 Lupinus angustifolius
GATACCAAAACTAGCATCTAAATGAATACCATATTCTGGAATTGCAGGGGAATTGGCAACCTCAACACTAGGTTGGTGCTAAAAAATTTGGTCCTGGCAAACAAACCAGACCTTCTGTTTATTGCAGAGCCAAAGGTGGATTTCAATAAGATTCATCCTTCCTATTGGTCTCAAATGAATCTCAAGTTATTTATAGTTAATAAAAGACATAACATGCTTCCTAGCTTATGGGGTCTATGCAATAAAAATGTTGATCCTCTAGTCCTTGGTTGCACTGACCAACTCATCTCAGTCTCCATGACTCTTAACAACATAACTTTCAATTTTGCTGCTATATATGCTAACACCAACTACTTGGCTAGAAGGAAGCTTTGGGATGACTTGCACATCCTGCTTTCCTCTTTTACTGGCCCCTGGTGTTTTATTGGTGATTTTAATGCCATCATGGGTTCTCATGAGCATAAAGGTTCTACAATTCCAGCTAGAATCCCTATTATTGACTTCAAGGAGTTTTCTGATAGAGAGAATTTAATCCATCTTAGCACCAGAGGCTCTGACTTCACTTGGTCTAACAAAAGAAGGGGGGATGCCCTTACTGAAAAGAGGTTGGATAGAGCAATTTGTAATGAGGGCTGGCTCAATGCTTGGAATCAGGTCTCTTGTTGCACTTTACCTAGAGTCTCCTCTGATCACAATCCAATCCTCCTAAATTGCAGTTCTTACAGTATTGATAGAGTTACCTCTTTTAGATTCCAGTCTATGTGGATGCAGCATTCCAATTGGAGATCCATAATTGAGGCTTCTTGGAATGGAATGGTGCTTGGTTGTCCTATGTATGTTTTATCTTCGAAATTGAGAAGATTAAAATCAGCTCTTAAAGTCTGGAATAGAGAGGTCTTTGGCGACATCCACCAAAGAGTGAAAGATGCAATGAGGGAAGTTGAAACCATCCAATCTTGTATCAATGACTTGCAGCATAACCATGAGGATATGCAAATGTTGCTTGATGAGGAAGTCACTGCTCAAAGAAACCTTCTTAAGGTGCTTGGAATGGAAGAAGAGTTTTGGAGAGAAAAGTCTAGAATCAACTGGCATACTCAGGGTGATAGAAACACTGCCTTCTTTCACAGAATTACCAAAATCAGACAAGTGACTAAATCTATGAATTTGTTAAGGCACAATGAAGTCATCCTCTCTAACCAGGAGGATATTGCTCAGCATGCCCTCAATTACTTTGTTGATCTTTTTGCTAGTCCTAATGCAACTTCTGCTAACTCTTTAATTGCAGATGTTATTCCCAACATGGTCACTGATGAGGAGAACAATATGCTTGTCAAGGATCCCTCTGTGGATGAAATTAAAGGGGCCGTGTTTGCTATGAATGGTAATGGTGCCCCAGGTCCTGATGGTTTTGGTGGATGTTTTTACCAACACTACTGGGACATTGTTGGCTTGGATGTTTGCAATTCTGTGCTTCAGTTTTTTAAGCATGGTTGGATCTTGCCTAACCTCAACTCCAATAATGTGGTGCTGGTTCCTAAGGCTGCAAATGCTGAGAGAATTGAGGACTATAGACCTATTGCTTTGGCAAACTTCCAATTCAAAATTATCACAAATTCTGGCTGATAGACTGTCCATGATAGCGGCAAGACTAATCTCTCCTAATCAAAGAGGTTTCATAAAAGATAGATCCATTCAAGACTGCATCTGTTGTGCTTCTGAAGCAATAAATCTCCTTGATCATAAAGTTTTTGGGGGGAACTTGGCTCTAAAATTAGATATAACAAAGGCTTTTGACACATTAGACTGGAAATTTCTGGCTGATACTCTCACTGCTTTTGGTTTTGGTGGAAAGTTCATCTCCTGGATCAACTCTATAATGCATTCTGCTAAGCTCTCTGTAGTAGTCAATGGTAAGAGTTATGGTTACTTTAGTTGTAGCAGGGGTGTAAGGCAAGGTGATCCACTTTCTCCTCTCCTGTTCTGCCTTGCTGAAGATGTTCTAAGCAGAGGAATATCTAATCTCTGTGAGGAGAACAAGATCTCTTCCATAAAGGGTCCAAGAAACCTTTGCACAACCTCTCATGTCCTCTATGCAGATGATGTTTTCATATTCTGCAGAGGAGTCAAAAAGGAAATTACGAAAAAGGAAATTCTTGCTCTAAAAACCCTGTTCTGTGATTATGCTCAAGTCTCTGGCCAGTGTATGAACTTAAATAAATGCAAGTTCTACACTCACAATGCCTCTGCTACAAAGATCAACAATCTAAAGGATTGGTTGGGTTTCAATAGAGGTAATCTTCCTGTCAATTACCTGGGAGTTCCCCTGTTTATAGGCAAACCTAGAAGGATACACCTGCAACCCTTGGCTGATAGGATCATTAACAAGCTTGCTGCTTGGAAAGGTTCTTTGCTCTCAATAATGGGAAGGGTGGAATTGGTTAGATCTGTCATCCAAAGTATGCTTCTGTACTCCTTCCACATCTATGCTTGGCCTGCTCAATTGCTCAAAGAAATTGACTCTAGCATAAGAAATTTCATCTGGTCAGGGGATACCAAAACTAGGAAGATTGTCACAGTAGCTTGGGCTAAAATTTGCATTCCTAAAAAAGCTGGAGGGCTTGGTCTGAGATCCATAAAGAAAATCCACCAAGCCTCTCTCATTAAACTGGCCTGGAATATGCTTAATTCTAATCAACAGTGGGCAGCTTTCTTTAGGGAAAGGTTTGGCACTTATTGGTCAATCAACAGATACTTCAAATCCTCAATATGGCCTGGAATCAAAAGCAACCTGTCCATTGCCATGAACCAATCTGTTAGACTCATAGGTAATGGCAAAGACACTAGTTTCTGGAGGGATAACTGGATAGGAAGTCCTATAGTGGATCTCCTTAACATTCCTGATCATATTCATCCCAAGCTAATCAGTTCAGTGGCTGATTTCTCTGCCAATAATGCCTGGACCATTCCTCAGGAGTTGTTTGACAAGTTTCCAGAAGTTGCTTCTAGTATTTGCAGCACTAAGCTATCTAATTACAAAGATAGAATCTTCTTGACAGACTCTACTAATGGTAATCTCTCTCTCAAGGATGCCTACAAGAGCATCATGCCATCTACTGATTCAAGGCAGTGGTGCAAGCTCATCTGGTCTAGCTCCATTCCTCCCTCAAAATCCTTCACCCTTTGGAGGCTTATAAACAACAGAATGCCCTCAGATGAGAACTTACAAGCTAGAGGCTGCATTTTAGCTTCTAAATGCAATCTTTGTCATGTCCAAGTTGAATCATCTCAGCACCTATTTCTCTCATGTTCCTTTGCTACTGCAATCTGGGATTGGTTGAATCATCAATTCCAAATCACAATTGACACATCTTCTGCTGCTAATCTCCTCCTTGCTGCCAAAGGAAGTGCTCAAGTGCAATTCCTCATCACTGCTGCAGTGGTGCTTGCTGTTAACACAATTTGGCACTGCAGAAATTTGAGCAGGTTTCAGGACAAAAAATTACTTCTGCCTCAAGCTATCAACAGAATCAAGAGCTCCCTCACTCTGGCTGGTAATTCTTCCTCGGCAATTAAGCTTTCTAATTACAAAGATAGAATCTTCTGGACAGACTCTACTGATGGTTCTCTCTCTCTCAAGAATGCCTACAAGAGCATCATGCCTTCTACTGATTCAAGGCAGTGGTGCAAGCTCATCTGGTCTAGCTCCATTCCTCCCTCAAAATCCTTCACCCTTTGGAGGCTTCTAAACAACAAAATGCCCTCAGATGAGAACTTACAAGCTAGAGGCTGCATTTTAGCTTCTAAATGCAATCTTTGTCATGTCCAAGTTGAATCATCTCAGCACCTATTTCTCTCATGCTCCTTTGCTTCTGCAATCTGGGATTGGTTGAATCATCAATTCCAAATTTCAATTGACACATCTTCTGCTGCTAATCTCCTCCTTGCTGCCAAAGGAAGTGCTCAAGTGCAATTCCTCATCACTGCTGCAGTGGTGCTTGCTGTTAACACAATTTGGCACTGCAGAAATTTGAGCAGGTTTCAGGACAAAAAATTACTTCTGCCTCAAGCTATCAACAGAATCAAGAGCTCCCTCACTCTGGCTGGTAATTCTTCCTCGGCAATAGCAAGCTCCTCTCTT
>NC_032026.1:3740507-3742149 GCF_001865875.1 Lupinus angustifolius
AATCTTGGAGGTCAATTGGAAGTTGCCTCCCTTTGGCAGGGTGAAAATCAATACAGATGGTGCTGCTAGAGGCCATCCAGGGCATGCTGGAGGGGGAGGAATTTTCAGGGATCATAATGGCTTGTTCATGGGTGCTTTCTTAGGCTCACATCATGGGATGGCACACAATTTGGTTAGAATGTGACTCATTGTTGGTCACAAAAATTCTCCTAGGATCTATGGTGATCCCTTGGAAATTAATGTCAACTTGGAGGTCATGTAAGATCCTCATGTCTTCAATGGATTGTTGGATAACCCACATCTATAGGGAGGGAAACCAATGTGCTGATTCATTGGCAAACTTGGGAATTGACCAAAAATGCTACACTTGGTGGACTCATCCACCTTCTTTATTGATTCCTCATTTGTATAGGAATAGTATGCAATTACCTTCCTATAGGTTTGTAAACTAATCTTGTATGTTTTCACCTTATTAATCTATTATGGGCTAAGCCCCTTGCTTAAATAAAAAAACATGTATTGAGTTTACCTAAGCCTTAGACTCAACCTAAACTAATTACTAGTCTAAGTCTAATACCAATCTTGAGACTAAACCACGTTGATTTGTTGATGATCTTCAAGCTCTTATGAAACACAAGTTGTCCTCATCAAAACCAAAACACATAGTGAACAAGCTTTCCAAAATGCTCCTCTTGACATGCGCACTTTCACAATAACCAGCTTAATTTATGCACCAGAAAATCTCATATGATCAAGAACCATTCAAATAACCAAATAAGCTATTTTGACATAATTAACAGCAAAATTAAAAACATAGCATAGAGAGTAAAAATATCCAGCAACCATACAAACCATAAAGTGTCAAACAAAGACAGAAAAAGCACAAATAAGTCTCGAAATAGTAACAACAACTGAGTCCATAAAGTGCAATAAAGAAGAAATAAACCTAAGGGTAAGATCTTGCAGAATGAGCAAGTAGAATGGGTCACCACGGTCCCGAGTGGAGGATGAGCCAGCTTCCGGTCTTCTTCCATGATTGGCAGGAGTTTTGAACCTCTTTGGGTGACTTTGCTCCATTGTTATGTAGAAACCGAATTGATGTTGGATCAAACAGAGAAGGAATGTGGCAAACCTAACCTAGGGTTTTGATTTGGGGAAAACGGGAATGAAGTGAAATATGGATGAAATTGGAGATTTCTAGGAGATTAGAGAGGGTTAGGGGTGAGGTTTATCTAGATTAATGCACTTGGGTCAGTTGTGTCACAATTATAGAGACTCGAAAGCAAGAGGAAATGGAGAAAAAATGCCGAAAATGCGTGAAAGAGAAGTGCTGTCTGCACTTAAACTACTGGTTTTAATCGATTAACGGACATGGTTAATCAATTAAAATCAGATGAAAAATGATTTTTCAAAGACTGATGCCCAGGTAATCGATTAACATTAAATGCTTAGAGGCAAGACATAAACTACTTGCATTTTAACACATTTCATTTAAATCAAGAGACTAATAAACATATAGAGGCAAGACATAAACTAAACATCTAAACAGTTTTAATCAAGATATTATTCATCAAGAATTCCAAGTTCTCTCCTTAGAACATAGAAAGTATCCCGTGGAAGGGGCTTGGTGAAAATATTTGCT
>NC_032026.1:3742249-3743355 GCF_001865875.1 Lupinus angustifolius
TAATGAGCCAATCATACCACGATACTTTTTTACCTCTATCGCTTTTCCTTTTTCGTCTTTATCTAGGTAGCATGCAGATGTAATAGAAGTGGATGCTTCCTTACATTTATCCATATCAAATTTCTTAAGTAGTTCTTTGCAATATTTAGCCTGATGAATGAATATCCCACTTTCTAGCTGTTTTATTTGAAGCCCTAGAAAAAAAGTGAGTTCTCCCATCATTGACATTTCGAACTCCCCCTGCATCATCTCAGAAAATTATTTGCAGAGAATAACATTAGTAGATCCAAATATTATGTCATCAACATAGATTTGTACAAGTAATACATGATTTTCTGATCTATGAATAAAACGCGTTGTGTCAACCAAGCCTCTTTCGAACCCTTTTTCCAAAAGAAAGGTACTTAGTCTATCATACCAAGCTCTAAGAGTTTGCTTAAGACCATAGAGTGCCTTTTTAAGTTTATAAACATGGTTCAGATATTTAAAATTTTCAAAACCAGGCGGTTGGTCAACATAAACTTCTTCTTGAATGTAACCATTCAAGAAGGCATTTTTTACGTCCATTTGAAATAATTTGAAATTCATAATAGATACAAAGGAAAGAAGCATCCTAATGGCCTCTAATCTGGCTACATGGGCATAGGTTTCGTCATAGTCGATACCTTCCTCCTGGTTGTAGCCTTTGGCCACCAAGCGTGCCTTATTTCGAATGATTAAGCCTGATTCATCAAGTTTGTTTATGAAGACCCATCTGGTACCAATCACAGGATGATATTTGGGTTTAGGGACTAAGTCCCAAACATTGTTACGTTCAAACTGGTTTAGCTCTTCTTGCATAGCTATACCCCAGTGTACATCCTCAATGGCCTCATCAATGGTCTTAGGCTCAATCTGAGATACAAAAGCTACAAAGTTACAAAAATTTCGTAAGGAACTACGGGTTACCACTCCCGTAGATATGTCACCTATTACTTTATCGATTGGGTGAGCTTTCTTGGTTTTCCACACAGCTGGCATATCTGAGTGCTCCTGAGATCTGGTCTGACCTTCTTCATTGGTTGCTTTCTCATTATCCACGTCTTTTGAGTATGCTTCCTCTAAAG
>NC_032026.1:3743455-3745815 GCF_001865875.1 Lupinus angustifolius
AGCAACTTAAGGACTTTGGTCTTAAACTTGAAAAGATCCCCATTAAATGCGATAATACAAGTGCCATAAACCTATCCAAGAATCCCGTTTTGCATTCTAGAACAAAGCATAGAGAAATTAGACATCATTTTTTACGTGATCATGTACAAAAAGGTGACTGCGTTCTTGAATTTGTTGAAACCTCTAGACAGTTAGCAGATATTTTCACCAAGCCCCTTCCACGGGATACTTTCTATGTTCTAAGGAGAGAACTTGGAATTCTTGATGAATAATATCTTGATTAAAACTGTTTAGATGTCTGCTTTATGTCTTGCCTCTATATGTTTATTTGTCCTTTGTTCTAAATGATATATGTTGTAGTACAAAATTATACCTCATGATAACTTCTTTTTGTGATTAAAAATGTGTCGATGAATCCGTTAAAATGCATGCATAAGCCCTAAAGAGTTGAAACCATTCTGCTAGTTGAAAAACATTTTTTTCCGTGTTTAATCGATTAAACACTTAGTGTTAATAGATTACCTGGGCATCATGTTCTGAAAAATCAATTTTTACATGATTTTAATCGATTAAACATGCCTGTTAATCGATTAAAACCAGCAGCTTAAGTGCAGACAGCACCTCTGTTTCACGCTTTTTCAGGCATTTTCTCCACCTATTTTCACTGTTAAGTCTAGGAAATTGCAACTCAACTGATCCAAGTGCTATAAGGTAGATAAACCTCTCCCTATCCCTCTCAAAGCTACCTTGAAATCTCACATTATCATCCTCATTCCATCATATTCCAATTTTTCCCCAAATTAAACCCTAGGTTAGGTTTGCCCAATCCTTCTCTACTCCGTCCAACATCAATTCGGGTTCTGCATTAAAAAGGAGCAAGGTCAGGCAAAAAGGTTCAAAACTCCCGCCAATCGTGGACGAAGACCGGAAGCTGGATCATCCTCCACTCGGGACCGCGGTGACCCTTATTACTCGCTCATTCTGCAAGAGACCCATTTGGCGAAGTTCCTAGGACGCAAACCCACTTATGTAAGGTATGTCGACTTAACCTGGATGGCGGAACAAAATTTCAGTTTTTCGCATGATATGGAGGCTCAGGGAGTCGTTAAATTTCTGGAATTAAAGGGACAAGTTTACCCTGCTCTAGTTAGGGAATTTTATGCAAATTTCAGATATAAGGATGGTAAATACTGGTAAATTGTTTGAGATTAGTGATGATCTGTTTATGAATGTCGGTGGATTGTCATCTTCGGGTTATGGAATAGGCGATTGCCCATGGGTTAAGGATAACTTTGATCCTACTGAGGTCTATAAGTCATTTCTTAGAGGTCCTCATTTGTATATTCCGGGTCAACTGACCAAGGCTGGGTCACTATATGTTGAAAACAGGCTGTTACATTATCTCATTGCTTATATTCTGGTACAGAGGAACACAAATCATGCGCAACCCACTGTGAATGATTTGCCTTTCATGTACGCTGTTAAGCATAATGTAATGATTAATTGGCCTGAGGAAATATTGAAGGGAGCCCTCTAGGACAGCATCACAGGATTCTGTTTTCGGTATGGCTCAGATGGAAGCTATGGAGCAAAGGCTTAACAACCGAATGGATCTTCGTTTTCAAGGGTTGAAGGACTTATACTTTGCAGGTATGGAACAGTATGAAGAGCGTCCAATTGCCTATTCAGACAACCAATATCAGTCAGTGAGAAATTTGATTCAATCAACAGCCGAAGCTCAGAATGCCTTTATTCGATCTACTGCTGAAGCTCAGAATGCATTGTTTTGTTCTGAATTTCAGAAGTTGTCTATGCTGATCAGGGGTGACCAGAACATTGTTATTCCTGATGATGAGATTGATCCTCCTCCACCTCAACCATAGTATAGAAGACTTTAGACCTAGGACATCTTACCCTTAGGTTTATTTCTTCGTTATTGCACTTTATGGACTCAGTTGTTGTTACTACTTCGAGACTTATTTGGGCCTCTTTATTTGTCTCTGCTTGACATATTATGGTTTTGTAATGGTTGCTGAATACTTTTACTCTTTATGCTATGTTATTAGTTTTGTGTTTAATTATGTCAAAATAGCTTATTTGGTTGTGTGAATGGATCTTGATCATATGAGATGTTTATGGTGCATAATTTAAGCTCGTTATTGCACTACATTGCTAATCATGCTAATTGATATGGTTAATCTTGTATGTCGTTCTCTTTACCTCTTAGTTATTTTAATGTCTAAACAAACGCATTTGTTCAAACCACCAAAAATGAAATTGGTTAATAGTTAAATCCCAAAATTAATTCATTAACTTTGTTTTATGTTTAACTACATATCTCTGCCTACTTTTGACCTGGG
>NC_032026.1:3745915-3751142 GCF_001865875.1 Lupinus angustifolius
TAATTTGAAAATACACTTAGAAATATGTTGTTAATCGATTAAGGCATGATTTAATCGATTAACATAAGTTTTTGAAAAGTTGTTGAAACTGAAAACTTGAAAAACAGAATCAGTTATGATTTTAAACTGCGTTAATCGATTAACCAAGGTTTTAATCGATTAACTGGGTTGCATAAATGATTCTTTATAAATTGCGTTTTTAGAACTGAAGTCATAACTGGCATGTTGCATTTTTTAGAGAGTTAGAGCATATTTCGTGTTAAGTGTTGCATCTATATGACATTGCATTTGTGAGATTAGAAAAGAGAGAATTCTATGCTTTAGGATTGAGAGGCATTTCATGTTTAATTTCTCACTATTTCACCTCACATGTTCAACAATTCATTGATGTTTTTGTGAAGATTTTGCATTATGTAAAAACTGTTTTCAACTAATACATTGTCATGTTATATGAGACTTGTGTTAGAGTTTTAGAGTAAGATCTTAATTGTCTGTTTTGAGCATCATAATTGCTTTAGTTTACTCTATGTTTTTGCTGTGAAAAGTGTTGTAACATTGGGAATCTCAAGGTGTCTTACCACCAACGAGATTGTGTTGTATCTTCAATAGCTTAGTGTTCTTGATAGGAAGAATAGGTTCTTGGCTGGGGCTACACCGCAAGAAAGGTTTTCTTGGGCGGTAGGAAGGGAGTCAAACCAAGGAATAAGGTTCTTTAGTTTCACGTGAATATCTAAGTGTTCTAATTGGAAGAATTGCTTGTAAAACATTATTTCAATTATAGTGAAGAAAAATCTCCCAGATCAGCCGGGAGGCCTGGATGTAGTTTGCAAGTGGACACGCAAACGAACCAGGATAAAAATCAAATCGTGTTGCAGGATTTTTCTCTCTTTATTGCTTTAATCGGTTACGTTGTATAGTTGTTTTAATTGCTACATTCTTTTTCTATACTATACTAGTGTAACTCTGATATTTTGTAAGTTCTGTATATTTGTTTAAATCTCGGTTAATTGTCATGCAAGAAACCGAATCTGTTTGTAATTTCTGAGCTGCTTTAATCGATTAAAGTAATTGTGTTAATCGATTATTTGTATTCTGTTAATCGATTAATCTGGGGTTATTTTTGAATAATTTGTTGTTTTCGAAAAAGCGGATACTCTGACCGCTACACCTATTCAACCCCCCTTCTAGGTGTATTTTAGCCACTGATACCTAACAATAAAAACAACTTCTCTTGAAATTTCATTTCTTATGATTTAAACTAAATAACAATATATTTTCTAGTCCAATTCGCCGTGGGTACGACATAAGCCTATACTATACAACAATTGAGTCTCGAAAGGATTCGATAATAAGTATAGTAAATGACATAATTACAACTTCACCACCACCCACTAACATAAACAAAATCATCACATATAAACAAACTATTCACATTTCTCTTTTGATAAGAAACTCCTTTCACCACCCACATTGCCTAGTATTTGGATGGTGGAGAGAAATCAATGCTATATATTGGACCCAAGTTCCTTGTTATATCTTGTACCAATTAGAAGAACCTCACATACTGTGAGCTCATGGTGTGTTAGAGATTGCAATCCTTATCATTTAATAATACATTGGTAGTTGTTCAACCCTCTTGGGGATGTAGGAAAATTGGCCAAAACCCGTTAACAAATTTTCTTGTCTTCTTCTCTTCTATTTATTCAATGCCCTTTTTTTGTCTACTTGTGGCCAATGCTCTAAAACGATAGCTTCTACTACACCAACACAAAGATGAATTTATGGTTCATAATCCGTACTTTCATAATCCATTTACGTTTATTTCACATTTCCAAATATTTGAGTTTCTCTCCCTAAACTTAGTATAACCAAAACAAGTAAGAAGGCTCTCTTAAATTATTAGAATTTGGAGGTATTTATTGTTTTTATTTTATGACTAAGGGTCTTATTGGAGAAATATATTGGGTCTCAATTGGGTTAACACATGAAAATTCTATTTGGTAGGCTATTTGACCATGTCATTTATCCTAACAATATTTTGCCTTGATCCTTTCAATGTATTCTACTATCATAACAATCAAAGGCACATGCAAAATCAACAATTCAGAACAAAGATAAATGCCTCACATGTATAATAGCACCCAACTCACACAACTCCATGCATCATGCATTCCCTGACTTTAGAAAACTTAATGCTAAAATTTAACAAAAAATACGCAATTATAAAAAATGATCATTGCAATTCTAGCTATGAATAAAACCACAAAATCACATGGTTATAAAAAATAAATATTGCAATACTAGCTATGAATACACCATAAAAGTCCCTGAATTCAATCATGTCACCATTATACTTTGTTTTGAAATTTGAGTCATGCATTAAAACCAATTAAAAAAATCATTGTATTCCACACTGAAAATTAGAGAAATATTCAAACATATTATAATGCGTCAAGCTACTATCAAGCATGAAGTATTGTTAAATAAAAAAACTAATGTGAAATTAAATAACAAAACTAAATTAATAATCTTTACAAATTCAATACTCAATATCCTCAACATCTATCTAGCTGCTCCTTCCTCATCCCCTATAGGAAGTTTGGACTGTCCCCAAGTCAAGAGACATTAGTAGTAAAGGTATTTGATGTAGGCCCTCATCTTTCAACTGCCTAACATTTTCCAATCTTGAAAATTCAAAATTAACTACAACAAAACATTAAATATATACATTAATATGACAAATGAAATAACTAAAGAGAATGACTAGAAAACTAGGTTGCCCTCAAGCCAGAATTTATTAAATGTCGTTAGCTTCACAAATCATATGGCATTAAGGGTCATTATGTTGTATCCACTCAGAATAGTACAATATTGGCCTCACATCCCACACCCATAGCTGTTAATGGCAAATTCTCTTCCAATTTTTTTAGATTTTTAAATTTTTTTTGTTGGGCTCAGCCTAATCTTTTGTAATTAGGATAAAGGAGGATTCTCCCTCAATGATTGAAAATGTTAGTACATTGTTATTCTCTAATTTATAATTTCGTAATCTCATATTCATCATGAATGACTAATTCTCTTTTGTTCCTAGGATTGAAGCTATACCCTTTTACATTCAATAAACACTTGTTTCTAATCCCATTTCTTTGCCTATTGTGATTTGAATAATTAAATTGAGTTTTATTCGTATGAGTTGTTTGGCCAACAAATTATACCTCTTAGATACATTAGGGAAGGACCAAGAGGTAAACCCAACTATCCGATAATTTCAGTTATTCAAACTAGGATCCTAAGTCACGAGCGTAGTCTTTTGATTCTCGAGGGTTTCTAGAATTCACCTTGGGTTGCTACAAAGAGATTGGATAGAAAGATCCAAGTAAAAGTTTTGATTGGTAATCGTACCACAAGAGTAGGAGCGACTTCAATTGAGTACACATGTCGGAGCTCGAGAGATCATGACACGTATCAAAGAGTAATTCACCCTAACAACTTGAAGTTCATGAAAAGGAGCAAAAACAAGGATTTATAAGTGTAAAGACGATAACAGTTATCCTAGGAACTCTTCTTAATAAGAATTTCAATATTTTTATTATCATCATAATTATTATTGTCATTTGTTCAATTGTTCTCAACTCACTTTTGATCCTTATTGGAATTAATTATAAATTAATTGAAATAATTAAAGGAATTTTCCAGTCCTCGTGGGATCGATATTTTATTACGATATTATCATTCACTTGCAATTTGCGCTATCAAGTTTTTGGCGCCATTCTCGGGGATTGTGTCAAAATTTCTTTGATTCTCAATTAATTCCTTACTTTACTCAAGTGTATTACACGTTCTCCTTTTTCTTGGTATCTCTATAGGGTGCCGATTTGGTTTATGCAAAGTTCGAATTACTCTAGGACATCATTCATTCACACATAGCCAAAAAGGAATTTATGAAGAAGAAGAAGCCAACAAAGAGAAAGAACAAGAGAAAGACGTGTACATGTCCAAATAATGGCAAAATTTGATGAAAAACCACTTTGCGACTATGAAACCCCTAATGCTCATAGTTCAATTCCTAGAATTATCTGACCAGCCATTAGGCATAGAACTTTTCTTTGCTATCTTCTCTTATCCAAATGATGATGCAAAAGTAGTTTGGAGGATGAGCTCATGAAGATCTGAATATCTATATTGACTAGTTCTTGTAATTTTTGCGTCTGTAAGGATTCAGGGGTTTCTGAAGATGTCATTCATCTCCACATATTTCCATATCCCCTTCGAGACAAAGCTAAGACGTGGCTAAGAAATCAAGATGTTAAAACTCAAGCTACATGGCTAAATTTGGAGGAGACATTTCTCAACAAATACTTCCCTCCTTCCAATACTGTGCACTATAGGCACCTCGTTTAAAATTTTAGTCAAAAGGATGGGGAGTCAATTGATTAAGCCTGAGAACGATTAGATGAGCTGACAAAAGCTTGCCCTCATCATGGTATTCCACCTTGGATGTTGGTCCAAAACTTCTACAGTGGTCTAGACTTTCCATCACAATAAGTGTTGGACTCTTTAGCAGGTGGTGCCTTTATATTGAAAGGAATTGATGTTGCTTCAAAGATAATAGAGAATGTGGTTTCCAGTCATCACCAATGGGCGAATGAGAGGAGACACCATCCTAGGAAAGACTCTGGTGCATAATATCTAGGAAATCAAATGGAAGCTGGAAAATCTTTATTAGATAAAATCTTTATTTATACGATGACCAACAAATTTAACATTATTAGATAAAATGTCACGAATAATACAACAATCAGAATCGAAAGATACACGGTTACCTTTGTCCTAGAGTTGGCTTATGCTCAACAGATTATGTTCTAATCGTTCAACATAAAGAACATTTTCAATAAGATTCTGAGATGAGTTACCAATTGTTCCGGTGCCAAGGATCTTTCCCTTGTTGTTGTCTCCGTACGTGACGTATCCTTTACTTTTGAGTGAAAGATCCAGGAAGTTCGATCTGTCACCTGTCATATGTCTAAAACACCCACTGTCTAGGTATCATTTTTGTCCTTGTGTTCGAAGACATACTTGCAAAAAGATCACTTGCTTTTCTCAGGTACCCAATTGATATTGGGTCCTTTTCTGTTAGTAATCGGGGAGTCATCTCCCTTCTTTATCCACATATAAACATCGCTAGGTATACCATACTTTCTGATGTAACATGAATATGAGGTATGAC
>NC_032026.1:3751242-3751739 GCF_001865875.1 Lupinus angustifolius
TCCTCACTAGAGGTGCTTGATGTCGTTTCCTCCTCAGGTACATCCCATACGATGTAGGCTTTCTTAGACTTGAATTCCCTGGGAGTGCTCTTTTCTGAGTCAACCTTTTTCAGATATGTTGGACATGGAAATAGCATGTGTCCTACTTTTCCACACTTGTGGCAAGTGAAGCGATCTTTGGTATTCTTGCCTTTGTTTGTTGATTCCTTCGCTTCTTTCTTTTGAAACTTTTTGAATCGTCCTTTTCTCTTTATGAATTTACTGAACTTTCGAACAAGGAGAACCATTGTTTCATCATCCAGATCGGAGTCAGAATCATCATCATCTTTATCTTCTTTTGTTTTGGAGGTCGTAGCCTTCAATGTGATGCTCTTCTTCTTCCGGTCTGAATCTTCATGCATCGTCAAGCGACCCAATTCCATTTCGTGCTCTTGAAGCTTTCCAAATAATGTAGCTAGAGGCATAGAGTCCAAGTCTTTGGATTCCACAATTGCAGT
>NC_032026.1:3751839-3752769 GCF_001865875.1 Lupinus angustifolius
TTCAATCTAGCGGGCTTGACTTCGCTGGTCCCTTCGTGAGTCACTTGTAAAGTGTCCCACATTTTTTTTGCATTTTGGCACAGCGAGACCCTAAAGAACTCATCATAGGATACGGTCGATGTGATGATGTTTTTGGCGCGTAGGTTATACTGGACCCTCTTGCGCTCATCATCGGTCCATAGACTTTTAGGTTTGTCTTTCGGTTCATCGTCCACTAAATGCTGTGGAACGAAAGAGTCGTTGACTACGGATTCCCAAATATCGGAGTCAATGGCTTTGATAAAAATTTGCATGCCGACTTTCCAGTAGGCATACCCTTCACCACTGAATATAGGTGGTCGGTTAATGGATGAACCATCACCACCAAACGGGTTTGTAGAACCCATTTTATTTCCCTTAGGATCACGAATACGCGGTTGAGCTAGCACTTCGTACTAGCTCTGATACCACTTGTTAGGTATCAGTGGCTAAAATACACCTAGAAGGGGGGGGTTGAATAGGTGTAGCGGTCACAGTATCCGCTTTTTCAAAAACAACAAATTATTCAAAAATAACCCTAGATTAATCGATTAATAGGATACAAATAATCAATTAACACAATTACTTTAATCGATTAAAGCAGCTCATTTGCGTGTCCACTTGCAAACTACATCCAGGCCTCCCGGCTGATCTGGGAGATTTTTCTTCACTTTAATTGAAATAATGTTTTACAAGCAATTCTTCCAATTACAACACTTAGATATTCACTTGAAACTAAAGAACCTTATTCCTTGGTTTGACTCCCTTCCTACCGCCCAAGAAAACCTTTCTTGCGGTGTAGCCCCAGCCAAGAATCTATTCTTCCTATCAAGAACACTAAGCTATCAAAGATACAACACAATCTCGTTGGTGGTAAGACACCTTGAGATTCCCAATGTTACAACACTTTTT
>NC_032026.1:3752869-3779703 GCF_001865875.1 Lupinus angustifolius
TATGACTTCAGTTCTGAAAATGCAGTTTATAAAGAATCATTTCTGCAGCCCAGTTAATCGATTAAAACCTTGGTTAATCGATTAACGCGGTTTAAAAACATAACTGATTTTGTTTTTCAAGTTTTTCAGTTTCAACAACTTTTCAAAAACTTATGTTAATCGATTAAATCATGCCTTAATCGATTAACAGCATATTTCTAAGTGTATTTTCAAATTATAAGACTCAAATACGTTATGCACTTAATTTATACATGTTCAACACTAAGTTTATGCCTAGGATGCACAGATTACATGTATTTATATGATGCATGAAGATATTATAAATGACATATCTCAAAACTTAAAATAATTTAAAGTTTTATGCATATGAGACATGTATAGAGTTTACCTAAGCCTTAGACTTAACCTAAACTAATTATTAGTCTAAGTCTAATACCAATCTAGAGACTAAAACATGCTGATTTGTTGATGACCTTCAAGCTTTCATAATCACAAATTGTCCTCAGCAAAACTAAACACATAGAGAAAGCTTTCCAAAGTACTATCTTGACATGCGCACTTTCATTTATATTTATTAACTACAAATAATGTAAAAGTAAACTACACTAACAATATACAATTCAAGAGAAGAATATGGCTGGAATTAGAGTTCACTTCATAACAACTCGATAACTAATTGATTCAATATAAAAGTTATGTTTATGCATGATTAATAAAAAGGATGATCCAACTCATTTTATAACTATCAGTCCCTTGGCTATTAAATAAAACAAGTTGTATTATGCTTAGATGTTGATTTGACAAATGATATAAGTATATTCCTAGAACTTAACATCATTAGAAGATAAATCCATGAGCCCACTTAGAAAGATTAGTTTCCACATAATAAATCAAATCCAAAATTATGTTTTAGGTGATCAATCTAAAATAAGTATCAAAGTTTAGGGTAGAATGTATTAATTTTATTAAATAATTCTAATAATACATTAGTCATATATACTAGGTAGAAAAGTGAATTTAGGAAATCAATGACAACACCTATACAATCATATCCCTATGATTCAGGGATATTTCCCTCACACTATAATTAAAATTATGACAACACCTACAATAAGCATTAAGTATAATATTATATCATTGAAATCAAAGCATAGAAACTTATATAAAGAAATCAAAAGAAATATCTATAGACTTAAAGAAGTTACATCCAATTCCAAGAAAAGAGAATTAGCTATCTATAAACATGCATGTTTTAAGCTCCAAGTAAGACTCAGGAACAAACACTCTAATCTCAGTTTTCCTACTCTTATTCTCACATCTTCCAAGATGATCTTCAACCATAGTAGTCGGAAGAAGATCTTGCTCCTGACCTTGGCACGGTTTTGATGAAGACATCAACATCGCATAAAAGAATAAAAGGAAGAATACTTATGAAGACAAAGCTTCAAGAATTTAGAATCTAAGTCTTTAGATACTTCTATCCTTATACTCTAAATATTCAATTAGTAGTAATCCTCAAAATTATTTTAAAATAACATTGATAAGCACAAGTATAAATGAAAACAATTTTCAAAATATTGTGTAACAGGTTACTAGATCTAAGTATCAGGTTATTGTGACTAAGTAACAGGTTACCAGAACTAAGTAACAGGTTACATGAGTGAGAAATAAGTTAGGCAACAAAAATTGATTAGGGTAATCGATTATACCTTTTAGTAACCGATTACACAACACGGTAAACAATTACTTTGTTGGACAGAACAATTGGGTAATCGATAACAATTGGTGAGTAATCGATTATAGACTGTGAAAATCAATTATTCAGTTTGACAGGATGTTTGGGTAATCGATTATTGAGAGTTGTTGCACCAGTTTTTAGATTCAAACTACTCAGCTTTCAACCCAAACGAAATGGTTTCATTCCAATCAATTCCTACCTTTTCGTAGAGGTGTTATGGCTTATTGGAAAGTCTATATAAATGCATTGAAACTCATAATTCACAACATATAGCTCACGTACATAATCTAAAATTTTCTGAAATACTTGTTCTACACTTCTTGCAACTTGTTCTTCACTTTCAGAATATATTTTCTAAAATTTCCTTAAGTGTTGTTTCAAAGTCATTTAAACCTTCTGAGCATTAGTACTAAAGTATACAAAGAATTATTGGATTGAAAGAGCTTAGTTTCAAATCTTATAAAGGCAATCTTTGCCATAGTTAACATTTTCTTCATTCAAAGTACTGAATTACTTTCCTTCACAAGGGTGTGATAAGAAAGGGGATAGAGTCATTTGGAAAGGGTTTTCTCAAAGAGTGATATATGTATTAGAGAGTAAGGTACAAGAAAATCTCGGGGTGAGAAATTGTAATTGCTAATCTTAATATCTAGTGAAGAAATCTCTTGTTCTGCAAGAGTACTAGACATAGCCTTTGATGGACAAGAAGGTGAATCAGTATAAAATCTTTGTGTACTCTCTTCTCCCTTAACTCCTTAAATTTTACTTCAAATTTTCTACATAAATTTTCTGCTGCTATTAACTCTAGAATTTTACAGAAAAATTTGTCATAGTTTTTAAAAAACTAATTCACCCCCCTCTTAGCCTTACAATTGGCACCAGAGCTTCTTTGAGTAAATTATTATAAAAAATGATCATGTTTCTAAGATGGCCGCAAGATCATTTCTAGGAGAATGTTCCAACATCAATCGCCCTCCAAGTTTTGTTGGAGAATGCTACGACTTCTGGAAGATCAGAATGAGAATCTTTATAGAATCTCAAGATTTGGACATTTGGAACACAATTGAAGAAGGACCCTATGAACCCTTCATAGTTGTCAATAGTGTGAGGGAAGTGAAGCCGAAATCTTCATGGAATGATGAAGAGAAATAGAAAGTGCAATACGATCTTAAAGCCAAAAACATCCTCACTTAAGCACTTGGCATTGATGAATTCTTTAGAGTGTCAAACTGCAAATCTGCTAAAGAAATGTGGGATACTCTAGAAACTACAGACGAAGGAACTGGGAAAGTCAAAAGGTAAAGACTCAACACTCTCTCCCAGGAAAATGAAATGTTTCGAATGAAGCCTAGAGAGAAAATACTAGATTTAGAAAAGAGATTTACTCACCTTATAAATCATCTTATTGCACTTGGAAAAACTTTATCAAATAGTGACTTGAACTCAAGAGTTCTAAGATCACTCACTAGAACATGGCAACCAAAAGTAACAGCCATTTCTAAAACGAAAGGTTTATCAAAAATGTCCTTCGCTACTCTATTTGGTAAATTACAGGAACATGAATTGGAACTCGGCCAACTTGACCAACATGAAGAGCAAGAAAAGAAGAAGAATAAGAAGAAAAAGAAGAAGAAGAATATATCTCTAAAAGAAAAGGCAGATAGATATGATTCAATAGGAGATGAATCAGAAAAGGAAGAGATGGAAGACATGAGTCATTTTTGTAAATAAGTTCAGCAACTTCCTTTAAAGGAACGAAGGCGCTAAAACTGGACAAATGAGGAAATTTACCAAGAACAATGACGCCTCCACTTCAAACCAAAATTTCACATGTTTTGAATGTGGTAAGCCTAGTCATATGAAGATGGACTGTCCCGACCTAAAAAAGAATGACTTCAAAGGCAAGAATGAAATGAGAACTGGATGAAGAGCCTACATAGCTTGGGAAGACAATGATACCAGTTCTACCTCTGAATCAGAAAATGGAGAACAAGCACATCTCTCACTAATGGCATCTCATCACTCTGATGATGAAGAGGTAAATGAAACTAGCCTATTTTATTATTCTGAATTCCAACTTGCATTTAATGATTTACATGATGAATATGTCAAACTCACCAAACTGTTTTTAAAACAAAAAACTGAGTTAGAAGTATTTAGAAACAAACCATCATCTTCTTCATGTCAAAATTGCATTACTCTTGAAAAGAAAGTTTCAACATTAAGTCATGCACATAATAAGTTAAACAAGAGTAGCAAAAATCTGGACAAAATTATTATAGATCAAATACATTCTACAGACCGAAGAAGTTTTGGCTATTCTTACAGCCAAGTTTCTAAGAAACAAAATGTCTCAACATAGATAAGACCGTATGCACTTATTATAAGAACCATGGGCATACATCAAACACTAGCATGATTAGAAAACATGGTGTGCCCTTAGGTCATTATAGATAGGTTGAGAAAGGGGATAACCATGTAGGACCCAAAGAAAATTGGGTACCTAATATTACTTAACTTGTTTTGCAGGAAAATTTGAGAGCCACATGAAATATATGGTACTTGGACAGCGGCTGCTCAAAGCACATGATGGGCGACAAAGATAAGTTCTTTATCCTTACTCCAAAGGACAAAGGCTATGTCCCATATGGTGATAACAACAAAGGAAAAATACTTGGAGTTGGTAGATTTGGTAAGCCACCTTCAACAATTATAGAAGGACTCAAGCACAACTTGTTGAGCATAAGTCAACTATGCGGCAAAGGATTTCATGTGGCATTCTACCTTGATAAATGCATCATCCAAAGTAAGGATTCTAATAACTCTAAACTAATTTGTTAGAGGATAAATAATATAAATATACCTGATTGACATAGATTCCAATAAAATGTTTAGTTGCTAATAATAATAATGCATGGCTTTAACATAGGAGAATTGCTCATATTCATATGGATCATTTGAATAAACTAATTAAGAAAGATTTAGTGGTTGGTTTACCCAAAATGAAATTTGTTAAAGACAAACTATGTAGTACTTGTCAAATGGGTAAACAAACAAAAACCACTTTAAAACCTAAGCATATGGTTTCTTCCGATAAACCAATGCAGTTACTACACATGGACTTATTTGACCCCTCAAGGACTAAACGTTATGGTGGTAACTACTATGCTCTTGTTATAGTAGACTATTATTCAAGATATACTTGGACTCTATTCTTAGTTCATAAGAATGTGGCATTCAACGCCTTTAGTAAATATGCTAATGTAATGTATATGATTTTGGGGCACTTTGTGTGGATTTATGATGTAATTGCATACAATTTCCGATAATCTAGTATTCTTTAAAAATTTAATTATGAGTTGTTGTTTGTAGGTTAAGAAATGATGAATAAAGGAGGAAAAAATAGAAGAATAAGTTTCTGAACAGCACAAGTCTCGCCTAAGCGAGGTAATGGTCGCTCAAGCCATAATTCAGAGGAAAATCATCAGAAAATACTGGTACCCCTCACCCAAGCAAGGGACTATCGCCCAAGCGCTATTTTCAAGACCAAAAAGTTGATACTCACTGTTTCTCCCTCGCACAAGCGAGGGAGCCTCGCCCAAGCGAGGTGTTCAGGTGTGGAAAGTCATCTTCTCTCGCCCAGACGAGGTGTTCATGCATGGAAAGGCATCTTCTCTCGCTCAAGAGAAAATATATAGCTTGAGCGAGAGAGTAGCAGTTAGTGCCTGATATAGGCAGTTTTGGAAAGAAAAAAGGGGCATCGAAACACTTTTGAAAGGCATTGGAACACGAAAATAGAGGAAAAAGAGGAGATTATGATAGAAATCGTGGAAACGATTCTACTTCACGTATTTCCTTGTATAATTTCATGATTCAAGTGTTGTGATAGCGAGAAGGAGTGATTAGTTCTTGCTGAGGGATTCGAAATGTAATCTTCTAACCTTTGTACTCCTGGATTCGATTCCATTGTAATTGTTATTTGATTTTGGGATGTTCATCCCGTTATTAACGCATGAATTTAATTTTCTACTAATTTCTTGTTCTTGCATTCAAGTTTAATTGGGAAATTAAACTTGATACCAGATCTGGATCATCTTCCTTCATACATCATTACTCTAGGAATGAAGAATGATGCATGAATTGCTTTTACATGGAACGTAATGCTAGTTAATTGGTTAAATGTTCAAGGAATTGGCATTTGAGCAATTATCTAAGGACTTCACACTCAAGGGATTGATGTGAATGATTTGAATGACATGTGCATCTGAATCAGTAACTTCATAATTCACTTGGAATTGAATCCATGGATTTCATTGGGAAAGAACGATGCATTTCGACCCCAATTTATTTTATTTATTTTTCGTTCAATTTACGATATCTCGCAACTAAACACAAATCTTATAAAAACATCATTGTAAATATTGCTTAACTAATTCTTGTAGGAATTAGTGTAAATCCACTCTGCTCCCTGAGGATGATATCCCGGTACATTACCGGATTTTATTACTTGGATGATACGGTGCACTTGTCGTTCCATAAATATATAACAAGTTTTTGGCGCCGCTGACGGGGACCAATGCGCGATTTACATTAATTCTTTATAGAGTTTATTGAGTGTTGTACATAGTTATTCTTTAATTCTTTGTAGTATAGTTAACCCTTGTGCTAACCTTTGTTGTAGTCCTTTTTATTTATGCTTTTGCAAGGTAAAGATACTGAAGAGCAACTACAGTACAATCCAGAGATTGAGAAGTCTACTAAAAGCAACCGAAAGAAAGCAAAATAGAAGAGACAACAGGGTCCTCAAGAAGCACGGTGTAGCTCTGAATCGGCTACCGTCACTACAGTTTTAGAATCTCAGTCTGAGAAGATGGAGAATATCAATAATGCTGCTGATAATAACCCAAGGCATAATCCTCCAAGGAGAACATTAGGAGATTATGCCATGTATCAAGGTCTTCGACACTACTCCAGTATTGTGATTCCACACACAGCAAGGACAGTGGAAATCAAGCCTGCCTACCTGAATTTAGTCAGTGCTCATCAATTCACGGGCAAGGATTATGAAGATCCATATGACCACTTGGACAATTTCTATGAGTTAGTGGCTACTATGGGGTATTCTGACACTAAGAGGGAAGCTGTTTATATGATGTTGTTTCCATTTTCTCTCCTTGGTGAAGCTAGGGAATGGTTGAAATCACATCCAACCCAAAGCTTAACCACTTGGAGCAATCTGGAAACAAAGTTTTTAACAAGGTTTTTCCCTCCAGCGAGATATGTGCATGCCAAGTTTGAAATCTCTACATTTAGACAAGGTGCTGCAGAGGCGTTTTATGAGGCATAGGAGTGTTTACAAGTGTTGCTAAGGAAATGTCCCAATCATGGGTTTGAGGATGTTGACCAACTGAACATTTTTTGCAATGGGTTGAAGTCGGACACTAAGATGATATTGGATGCCGCAACTGGTGGCACTATCATGGCAGTTTATGCTGAGCAAGCTACTAGAATCATTACTACATTATCTGCTACAAATAGGCAAGTTGAGCAAAATAGAAGGAAAGTACAGAAGAGAAGGGTGTTGGATTTGAATACTTCTGATGCTATTCTGGCTCAGAACAAGATCTTGACACAATATATTGAGGCCCTTACAAAGCAAATGTCCAAGTTGCCTCAACAATTGAATGTAGTGTCGACTCCTTCTGTTCATCAACAAGTGCTACACTGTGACTTTTGTGGAGGTGATCATGTTACTGGTCAATGCTTAATGCATACCAATACACAAGTTGAAGAGGTTTAGTATGTTAACAATCAACCTCGTCAGGCTAATTTTCCTAATAACCCTTCATTCAACAATCACTTTTCACAGGGTTGGAGGGAAAACCAGAACCAAGATCAGAATTTTGGGTGGAGCAGGATTCAGGACCATCTAACAGGCAACCACCATATCAATCATCTTATCAGCAAGGGCCACATCCACCATTACATGAGAGGCAAACGAAGTTAGAAGAGACATTGGAGAAGTTTATGCAAGTCTCCATTTCAAACCAGAAAAATACTGATGCTTCCATCAGAAATTTGGACACTCAGGTGGGTCAGTTAGCTAAGCAAATGGCAGAACAGAACTCAGATAGACAACAATTCTCCGCCAACACTCAAACCAATCCAAAAGAACACTACAACTCTATCACTACTAGAAGTGGTAAAATCATTAGAAAGGGTATTGGTGAGAACTTGGCTGTTGAAGAAGAAGTTTTGAGAGAGACTGAAGTTGGAGGATCATAAAAAGTGATCAGAAAGACACAAAAGGGAAAAGCGGTACAAGATGAGGAAGGGGTTGTTACTAATAATGATGATATAAGGGAGAACAGTGATAAGAGGAAGGGTGACCTACCTTAGTTGATGGATCTCCCTTATCGAAAGAGACCTTCCAAGAAAGATAAGGAGCAACAATATGCTAGGTTCTTGGATTTATTCAAGAACCTCCAGATCAATAATCATACATGGAGGCGATGGAACAAATGCATGTGTATGCTAAATTCATGAAGGACTGTTGACAAAGAAAAGAAAGTTTTCGGAAGAAATAGTGACTTTAGAAACTGGGTGTAGTGCTATCATTCATGAGTCTTTGCCTGAGAAGACTAAAGATCCGGGAAGCTTCACTATTCCGGTCACTATTGGTGAAATATCTATGGCAAATGCATTGCTTGATCTGGGTGCCAGTATTAATTTGATGCCCCTTTTTATGCTGAAAACAATTGGGGATTTGGAAATTAAGCCTACTAGGATGACTTTGCAACTGGCTGATAGATCTGTTAAATATCCTTATGGAGTTGTAGAGGATGCTTTGGTGAAGGTAGATGGGTTAGTCTTTCTTGTGGATTTTGTCATCATGGATATTGAAGAGGATAAGGAAGTTCCTCTTATTTTGGGCAGACCTTTCATGAAGACTGCCCGGGTTATTATTGATGTTGATGATGGAAAGTTGAAGGTCAGAGTTGAAGACAAAGAGCTAAATTTTAATGTTTTTGAGGCTATGCAGCATCTGAGGGACAAGTAACACTGCATTCGGGTGGATGTCATTGAGGAGTTATTCATGCTCGATGACATTCATTTGAGTAGGAGTAGTCCTTTGGAGAAAGTTTTGAGGGGGGTCTAGAGGGAAACAATATTGAGGAGGAGAAGATGATCAAGACATGTGTGAAAGAGTTAGATGCCCCCCGCAAGGTTGCATCTAATCAGAATCTATTTGAAGAGTTGGGGAAAGAGAAGACAGTTGAAGCTCCAAAGGTGGAGTTGAAAGTACTTCCTTCACATTTGAAGTATGTGCTTTTAGAAGAAGGAGGGCAGTAACCGGTAATCATTAGTAGTGCCCTTACATGTGATGAAGAACAGTTGTTAATTGGGGTGATGAGGAAGAATGCAGGAGCAATAGGGTGGACACTGGCTTATGTACATGGAATCAGTCCATCGTATTGCATGCATAAGATCCACATGGAGGAGGATTACAAACCAGTGGCGCAACCTCTGAGGCATCTTAATCCCACTATGAAGGAAGTGGTAAAGAAGGAAGTGATGAAACTATTAGACGTTGGGATGATTTATCCCATATCTGATAGTAAGTGGGTTAGTCCGGTTCAGGTGGTCCCAAAGAAGGGAAATTGAATCATGCTACTCGCAAAGATCACTTTCCTTTGCCATTTATGGACCAAATGCTAGAAAGATTAGCTGGACAAGAATTCTACTATTTCCTGGATGGATATTCTAGTTATAATCAGATCACTGTGGATCCCCAAGACCAGGAAAAAACAACTTTTACTTGTCTTTTTGGTGTTTTCGCATACAGGAAGATGTCATTTGGGTTATGCATTGCACCGACAACATTTCAGAGGTGTATGTTAGCTATTTTTTCTGATCTTGTGGAGCAGTGTATTGAGGATTTTATGGATAACTTCTCGGTCTTCGGGTTATCATTTCAGAGCTGCTTGGCAAATCTGGACATCATTCTGCAACGATGTATTGAGACAAACTTGGTACTGAACTGGGAAAAGTTTCACTTCATGGTGACTGGGGGAGTGGGTTTGGGACACATGATCTCTTCCAGGGGCATCGAAGTTGTCAAAGCAAAGATTGAGGTCATCTAGGACCTTCAACCACCACTTAATGTCAAGGGAATTCGACGTTTCCTTGGGCATGCAGGTTTCTATAGAAGGTTTATTAAAGACTTTTCCAAAATAGCAAAGCCACTCAGCAATCTTTTAAATAAAGATACCATTTTTCAATTTGATGCTGAGTGTGCCAAATCTTTTGAAACCTTAAAACAAAAAATGATTTCTGCTCCTATTATAGTAGCTGCTGACTGGCATGTTGATTTTGAACTTATGTGTGATGCTAGTGATTATGTTGTCGGTGCGGTACTAGGATAGTGAAAGTCTAAAGTTTCACATGCCATACACTATGCTAGTAAGGTACTTAATGAGGCACAAGTTAATTATGCCACCATGGAAAAAGAATTACTAGCTATAGTGTATGCTTTGAAGAAAGTTAGATCTTATTTTATTGGCTCCAAAGTTATAATTTTTACTGATCATGCTGCTATAAAATCCTTGCTAACTAAATCGGACTCCAAACCGAGATTGTTGCGTTGGGTTTTGTTGTTGCAGGAATTCGACTTGGTGATCAAGGATAAAAAAGGGAGCGAGAATTTTGTAGCAGATCATCTGTCAAGACTAGTTAATTAAGAGGTCACAATAAGAGAGTAAGAGGTGGTGGAGGATTTTCCTAATGAGAAGCTTCTCATGGTCAGGAAAGACCATGGTTTTCTGACATATCTAATTTCAAAGCTGCAAGGGTCATTCCTGAAGAGTTGTCATGGCATCAAAAGAGAAGATTCTTGCGAGATTCCCGTCACTATGTGTGGGATGACCCTCATCTATTTAAGACTAGGTCGAGTGGACTTTTGAGAAGGTGTGTATCCACCAAAGAGGCTAAGAGCATCTTATGGCACTATCATAGTTCGCCATATGGAGGGCACTTTAATTGAGAGAGGACAACTACTAAAGTCCTCCAATCTGGCTTCTACTGCCCTTTTGTGTTCAAGGATGCACATCAGTATGCACAACAATGTGATAAGTGCTAGAGATCAGGCGGGATCTCCAAAAGGAACGAGATGCCATTGAGTAACATTATGGATATTGAGGTCTTTGATTGTAGAAGAGTTGACCTTATGGGACCATTTCCACCGTTGTGCTCACAAGTATACATACTGGTGGCGGTGGATTATGTGTCCAAATGGGTAGAGGTCGTAGCTGCACAAAAGGATGATGCTAAGATTGTGATTAAATTTTTGAAAAGGGATATATTCAATCGGTTTAGCACACCTCGGGTACTTATTAGTGATGGAGGAGCACATTTCTACAATACACAATTGGAGAAGGTCCTACAACACTATGGTGTCCGACATAAGGTAGCATCACCTTATCATCCGCAAAAAATGGACAAGTGGAGGTGTCCAATCGTGAGATCAAGAGAATTCTGGGAAAAACAGTGTCAACTAAAAGGAATGACTGGTCTCTTCGATAGGATGATGCACTATGGGCTTACAGAACAACATTCAAAGCACCCACATGATTATCCCCATTTCAGCTAGTATATGAGAAAACATGTCATTTGCTTGTAGAGCTTGAGCACAAAGCATTATGGGCCCTCAAGTTTTACAATTTGGACCCCAAAGCAGCATGTGACCAAAGGAAACTTTAGTTACAACAGTTGGAGGAGATCAAGCTCACTGCATATGAATCCTCCAAGTTATACAAAGAGAAGGTCAAGCTGTATCATGATCAGAATATCTGTCAAACAAACTTCTGAGCGGGTCAAAGTTTGCTGCTATTCAATTCTTGGATGAAGCTGTTTCCGGGTAAATTGAGGTCTAAATGGTCAGAGCCCTTCCTAATTAAGGAAGTTAAATCGCATGGTGGGATCGAATAGCAAGACCCAGCATCTCAAAGGAGTTGGGTAGTCATTAGCCAGAGGGTGAAACCTTAGTCGAGCAGCTCACCACAATCATCAACTTAAAAGAACAGGCATCGAGCTAATGATGTTAAACAAGCGCTAACTAGAAGGCAATCCAGCTTTATTTTCTACTTGAATTAGTATAAATAAAAAAACAACCAAGAACAAGAACAAGAGAAAATTTATGGGCCTTGCCCAGGCGAGGAAGGTGGCCTTTTAGTCCCAAACCCCTCGCCCAAGCCAGACATCCCTCGCTCAAGCGCAATTATTTTGGGTTGCTCACTATTTCTCCCTCACCCAAGCGAGGATGACAGACTTTTTAGTTCTGAAACCTCGCCCAAACGATAGATTCTCGCCCGTGCGAGAGGGTACAAACTCTTCAGTTCTGAAATCTCGCCCAAGCGAGAGTTCCTCGCCCGGGCGAGAGGGCACGAGTTTTTTTTGAAAAGGGGGTTGTGGGGTTCATTCCCTCACACCCCATTGCAAAGAAACCAAACAAAAAATCCAAGCTCGTGCCCTCTCCAAGAGTTTGATCCCTTCATCATCTATTGCATACACACCATCAAGTATAACGAGCGGAACGTAAGTGTATTATTCATTTCACCATATTCTCATTTGTGCATTGTGTTAAGATTCAATCATTTTAGGCACATTTAGGATGGATTAGTTGCTTTCGATGCTATATTGTTGTTATTGCGCATTGCATTGTATTATGGAACCATGAGTATCATCATCAAAAGAATTTGGGGTTTCTGAATGGGAAACCCCAGTTTAGCTCATAATTGTGATATTCTTGCGTGATAAATCGTTCAATGTGTTTTACAGGAAAAAACATATGTGGCTAACAAGAACCCCCTCCCAAGAAGTTGAGAGGAACTTCAACTTCACAGGCCTCTGAGTATGACCGGATTGTTTTCAAGAAAAAAGGGAAACATGAACAATATACCCTAATCCTCAACTAGGTTTTCGTTCCTGAGAAGAGGGTACAATTGAAAAAGGATGAATACCCCGTTTTTACAATACCTTTGACTGTGCTGAAATGGTGGGCAGTGGCAACCCCAAATGACAAGTTCGACCCCGATGTCGTTCGTGAATTCTATGCCAAATCTTGGGTCAACGGGAAGACTATCTTGTTTGACAGAGACAATGTCAACGATTTGCTGGACAACCCTTTTGAGGCGCGGGAGGGGGAATTGTGCCAGTTTTATGTTGTTGAAGCTAATGATACGTTCACTGTTGGGGACACTACTGCGCAACTGTGTGTACTTGGAAGGTCATTTAGCACCAATCCTGATGGACAACCCCTCCGGATTTACCGGAAGCATATGACCGCCCTAGCCCAAGTCTGGATCATATTCTTGTTGTATAACGTGATTCCAAATAGTCACATGTCGTCATTGCCCTTTTCTGGTTGTTGCATCATTTATGCAATCATGAAGGGTATGACGATTGATGTGGCTAAGATAATCGTGAAGGAAATATACAGAGCAGTCGTCAAAGGAGGCAAGAAGGGATCTTTGGGGTACCCATCATTGATCACCGAACTATGTGCTCAACAAGGGGTTCAGGTTAACGGAACTTAGAATATAAAACCCCCCAATCACCATGCATTATATCCGTCAGAACTGGAAAGAGGAGACTAGGGTACAGCTGGGTGATAGTTCTCACCATCCACATTCACCTCCACAGTCGTCATCCCCAACTCAGCAGCCACAGATGCCTCATTCGGCACCTTATCAGGGAACCACTCATGAGCAGCTTCACCAGCTCACATTGCCTATGGAGCATATAGAGCTCCAAACTGATATCATGCGACAAGGGTAGGTGTATCAGTAGCAAGGGTTGTATGCTGCTTTCCAACATTTGAGTCCAGGGAACCAATTCTGGGGTTCCGTGGGCACTTTCACCCAACAGTTCCCTTGGCCTAGGGTCAGGCCTATCTTTCTGGAGGGGGCAGGACCTTCTGGAACTACTAGATATGGGACTAATGGATATGGTATAGCCGCAAAGGGCGATAATCATGAAGATGATGATATGGAGTTCATACTCTGATGAGCCTTTGGGCTAAAACTGGTTCCTATGTACTTGTTTTGTTATTTATGCTTTGTAACTTAGGATGTAGGTTTAGGATCAATGTTTAGGATGTATGTTTAGGATCGATGTTTAGGATATAAGTGTAGGATGCATGTTTAGAAGGTAGGTGTAGTTTCAGTATGTATTGTGTTTTGTTGTTTGCTGTTTAAGTTAAGTAACAAATGTAGTCGATGATAACGTGTCTAGTTTAAATGTGTTTGCTGAGTTCAATTGTGTAGTTGTGCTAGAGACATGTGAATTGAAATGTGATATGAGACTCTATGATTGAGATTGATTGGGGTTCTGAGTTTGACTGTTTTTAGGATGTGGATGTTGATTCAGACACTGATCAAATAGGTTGAATAATGAGCAGTTAGTCAAAGGACAAAAGCTTATAGCCGGGTGAGTGAGTGCACCCCAAACACAGATGAGTGTCTTTGCTGGATCTCACCAATGAACTTTGCCTGATTTTTTATTGCCATTAAGCATGGCATAGCATGGAAATGACTAAGGCTTAGTTTAGGATAGTTGAACTACAGCTTGAAAGCCTACCCGGATAAATCATGAACCATTTTTGATATCCCCTTTGAGCTGAAATAATTTTTTGTGTGTAAATTATGCACCTAAGCCACATTGAAATGTATCAATCCCCATACCTTTAGAGAGAGATCATTAGTGCATTTGAGTCATGTTGGGCAATGGGAATTAAGTTTGTGAATATGAAGGTAGTGAAATAAAAAAGACTCCTTCTTCAACCATGCGTTTAAATGGTAAAGCATGTAGCAAAGGAAAGAAAGAAACAAGTCAAAAATAAATCATGCAAGAAAATAGTGACTCAAAAGAAAAGAGTAGGTTGAAGAAGGAGAATTAGATGGTTGATGGAAAAGAGCATGGTACAACAAAATGGGAAAAGGAACACGGGAAGGAAAGGTAAGTATGCACTACTAGTCTACCTCCCTTTTTGAATCCTAGAAAAACCAGTATTTTTTGTAGCCAGTCCTCATTATAACTGTTGAAAGCGTATTTTGGTGTTTTGTTGGGAGTTTTCTTCTCTTAATAAATCATTCTGACAGTAGTGTCAATTTGTTGAAAGATTTATACTCTCATTTTCGTTATGTTCTTTTTGTTTGATTAAGTAAGAGAACTCGATTTTACTCTTTGTTCACCATCTTGGCTTTGTTGAAATAAATTCGAACGCAATGGTATCGAAGCAATTACCAATTACATAATTATTAAGTACCTTTGAATACCATCTCGGTTTTGTGGAATAAATTTCAATACCGGTTCAATGGTATCCTAATATATAAAAGTGATGAATAGTTAGCTATTAGAAACAAATAAATAAAGAACAAAAGAATAATAAATTTAGTGACCTTTATTTATTTACTCCCTTTCAGGTTCATTTTATTTAACAAACCAAACTTCCTCCTTAAGGAAGGTTGGTATTAAAGAATAAATAAAAATGCGGAAAGTAAATAACAATAAATAAAAGTTAGTAAGTTAGTTTCATCACTTTTGTATATTAAAAGGTGTTTTCAACAAATAAATTTATTGATAACACTTTACTATTTTACAATTTACACCTCTTTCAAGATTCAATTGTAGTATAGGATAGGGTTATGTCGAACCACAAGGAATTGCCTAATAAAATAAATCATATGAATATGTCAATGCACAAATAATGGGTTAAACATATTTTGATAGTTTTATTGTTTGATTTGCACATAAATAAATTAACAAGAAAAATAAACTAAGTATTCACAAATTCTTGAGGAGACAACATCAATTTGAATAAGGAAAAGATTTCTCCACTTCTTATGAGTTTGAACTACTTAGACAAGTTCTTATGTTTTACTTTGATTAACTCCAAAAATCAAGTTCTACAATCCTCCTTTTAGTGTATGTCCTAAAATGGTAGAATGATAAAGAGACAAGGTTGTCACACCCTAGTCATTGGCGACTCTAATATTGATGTAGTAATGAATATAAGATCTTAAGAAAAGTATGCTTAACTTGGAAAATAAACTAAGTAGTGCAACTACTTCTTAGTTTATTTGTTGACTTGAAATCGTTATTTCGGTGATCAATCTAAAAAGAGCATTAAGAACTTCTCAAACAAATAAAATTAACCAAAGTATCAACTTGAATGATTCAAATTCAAACTTTTTTAAATTAAGAAGAAGTAGAAATTACATAACTTTATTCAAAAGAAAATGTTAGGAGCGTGAGATATCCATCCAAGGATTGGATGCTTTTGAGTTCCAAATGAGAGTACAAAATTGATTTTTTTTGCATCTCATTTGCCTTCTCCTTTTCTCCTCTTGAATTCTAAACTAAAATTACAACTTACTTGAAATAAAGCTCTAAACAACTAAGAAATGAAGAAAGAACTTTAACTTCAGAGAGAGGTTTCTAGTGAGAGATTTCCTTATTTCAAGTGTTTTTGATATATCTTTTCTAGAATGAAATGGTCTCTTATTTATAGGCCTCTCTGCTGGACCGCTGAGCAGCTTGGCTAGACCACTAAGCAGCTGACCAAACCCTTCAGCATGGGTTTGGTCCCTTGACCAAGTAGCTTAGTCACCTCCTTGTGCTTGACTCATCAAAGCTAGTTGTGGGCTATGAAACCAGCTATTGTGAGCTACTTCTGAAAAGCCTATGGTGGGCTACTTGAGGTGAGGTCATGGATGACTTCATGTTTTGCTTGATGGTTAAGTCAAGTCTGCTGCACACCGCTCAGCGCACATGCTTCACTGCTAAGCTGCTCGTTCAGCAGCTGCTGACCGTGTTGACTGGGACGTGGCATGGTGCTTGCTGATCTGGTCAGGAGTCTGGTTCTCCGTTGAGCTGCTTGGTTGGACCGTTGAGCTTCTTGTTCAGCAGCTTGGGCTTGTGCCAAGCTCATGTCTCACCGTGTCAAGCTGAATTTTTGACCGTGCCAAGTCTAGTCTGGTGCTAGGCTGAGCGGCTAAGCAGGCCCGCTCAACTGCCTGGTTGAGCGGTTTGGTCCAAGTCAGGCTGCTGGCCAGGTCAAGCTGGTGTCCAGGTCAGCTCAGCGGGGCTTGTCCCACGCTTAGCTGCCTGGTTGAACATCTTGATCTTTGACTTCTTTTGCTTTGTTGACCATGAATCTTTCTTTCTTCTTCATTCTAAATCCTATAAAATACATAAAAAAGAAATACACATAAAAATATACAAGATTGTGGTATTTTATACAAAAAGTATTGTTTTAAGTTTGTTTTTCTCAATTGTGCTTAAGATAATTGCCATAAAAGTGTATGAATTTTAGGTATGTTTGGCACTTATCAATAACCCTGATGAAGTCCTTAAGAGGCCTCATTATAACCCTGATGAAGTCCTTAAGATCCATGATTGAACTTGTGTATATGGCTTGATTGAATTGAAAGGCAAAGTCAAATTGTTCTAGGTCTAGCAAAGAGATGAGAGAAACACATAACCTGTGAGATTGATGGAGTTCCTTTGATAGAAATGAGTAGTTATTCTTGCTATTCTGTTTGAACTTGAACTGTATGTGCATTCTGTTATCAGTTGGAACTTGGTCCACTATGATTGATCATGAAACAGGTCTCTGTGAACAAGTAAGTAAATCTAGTCGATGTCATGATTGGATGAACAATTGTTTTGAAAACCATATGTATTGAATTGATTTATATTGTGTTGCTTTGCTTGAGGACAAGCAAGATTCTAGGTTGGGGGAAATGTGTTAAGTGCCAAAAAAATCGCTGCTATAAGAAGTGATCATGGGGGAGAATTTCAAAATGCTTCTTTTGAAGAATTATGTGATGACTTGGGTATCAATCACAATTTTTCTGCTCCTAGAACACCACAAAAAAATGGTGTTGAGGAAAGAAAGAATCGGTCCTTGGAAGAACTTGCTCGTACAATGTTGAATGAAACTAATCTCCCAAAATAATTTTGGGATGATGTAGTTAGTACGACATGTTATGTTTCAAACAGAGTTCTTATAGACCAATTCTCAAGGAAAACCCTTATGATCTCTTCAAAGGTAGAAAAGCAAACACTTCTCATTTGCATGTATTTGGTTGTAAAAGCTTTGTTTAAAATAATTGTCAAGATAACTTAGGCATGTTTGATGTAAAAGCTGATGAAGGACTCTTCCTAGGCTACTCTCTTACGAGTAAAGCTTACAAAATTTTCAATAAAAGCACTCTAGCCATGGAAGAATCTGTTCATGTGTCTTTTGATGAAACGAATCCTATAATAAAGGATGGGTTAACTCTTCATGAAGAGGACTTGCCAAGTTCCCCTTTAAAAGATGATTCTTTTACCAATACAACAACCAATATTGAGCATTTTAAAATGGATGATACTCTATCTTCTCAAGAAGAGCATATTCATTCTGATTTACCTAAATAATGGAGAACTCATCGAGACCATCCTATTGACAAGATCATTAGCGACATAAGTATGGGTGTCACTACTCATTTAAAGCTAAATGATGTTTATTTAAACATGGTTTTCATTTCTCAAATAGAACATTCCAAGATTGATGATGCAATCGAGGATGATCACTGGATTCTTGCTATGCAGGAAGAGTTGAACCAGTTTGAGAGAAATGAAGTTTGGGAACTTGTTCCTAGACCAGATAATAGGCATGTTATAGGAACTCGTTGGGAATTCCATAATAAATCAGATGAAATTGGAATTATTGTTAGAAATAAAGCTAGACTAGTAGCACAAGGATACAATCAGGAAGAAGGAATAGATTTTGATGAAACCTTCGCTCTTGTTGCTAGACTTGAAACTATTTGGTTGTTACTTGCATATACTTTCTCTTTAAATTTCCAGTTATATCAAAGGGACGTAAAGACTGATTTTCTAAATGGTTATATACAAGAAGAAGTATTTGTAGAACAACCTCCAGGTTTTGAAAACTAGAAACATCCTTCTCATGTGTATAAACTAAAGAAAGCTCTCAATGGCTTAAAGCAAGCTCCTCATGCTTGGTACGTTCGACTAACAAACTTTCTACTTGAAAAAGGTTTTACCAAAGGAAAGATCGACACTACACTCTTTATTAACAAAATAAATTAGCATACTCTTCTCGTTCAAATATATGTAGATGATATTATTTTTGGTTCTACTAATGAGATTTTGTGCAGTGATTTTGGCAATAATGATGCAAGGGGAGTTTGAAATGTCTATGATGGGGAAGTTAAATTACTTCCTTGGATTACAAATCAAACAAATTGAGGATGGTGTTTTTGTGAGTCAATTCAAATATTGTAGAGACTTGCTGAAAAGATTTGAAATGGATGGCTACAAGCCAATTACCACTCATATGGGTTTTGGTACATATATTGATATAGATGAAGCTGCAAAATGGATAACTGCCAATACACCTGATATAATGTTTAGTGTCTGTTTTTGTGCCCGATATCAATCAAAAGCAAAAGAGTCACATTTATTTTTTGTCAAAAGAATCATTAAATATCTAAAAGGCACAACTGACGTTGGATAATGGTGTCCAAAAGGAAGTATATGTGATTTAGTTGGATATTCAGATTCAGATTTTGCTGGAAGCAAAACTGGGAGAAAAAGTACAAGTGTACTTATCATATATTAGGATATGCTCTAGTCTCTTAGTCATGCAAGAAACAAGCTTGTGTTGTCCTAAGTATTGTTGAGGCAGAATACATAGCAGCAGGTAGTTGTTGTGCTCAAGTGTTGTGGCTTAAACAACAATTACGAGATTATGGCTTAGACTTAGATGCATTCCCCTAAAATGTGACAATACTAGTGCTATAAATCTCACAAATAATCTTGTAATGCATTCTAGAACCAAACACATAGATATAAGACATCACTTCCTTAGGGACCATGTCCAAAAGAAAGATGTATCTGTAGAATTTGTTGATACTCATGACAAACTGACAGATATTTTCACTAAACTCTTGGCAAAAGAACCTTTCTATAAAATTAGACGTGAATTAGGCATACTTGATGAAACCTACTTGTATTAAATGCTTATTCGTGATTATATGTTTGCTTCATTGTACTTATATCATGCCTACTTGTACTTAAAATTGCTTAATTCTATTCAGCATTTTCAAATTCTTGGGTATCTAATCAATTACATATGATCAGTAACTCATTACTAGGCATCAGTATACCTGAAAATTCGAAATTTTGGGTTCAGTAACCGATAACTCTAGAGAGTAACCGATAACTCTAGAGAGTAACCGATTACAGCAATAAGCTGGAATCTTTAGTAATTGATTACCCTCCTATGTAATCTATTACCTAAGATGTGTGTTTGAAATTTGAGAATTATTTATGTTGAGTAACTGATTACTCACTTTGAGTAACTGATTACTCTGACCAGTATTTAAGTTTCCCTCCTCATTTTTCAAACACTTCTTCCTCCTCAAACCCTCCTTTTCGTGTCTACCCTAGATTTTCTCTAAAATCTTCATTTGTGATCCAATTTGTGAGTTTTGAATCGTTTCATATCACATTTTCAATTCTAAATACTTCTATTCCATATATTTCATGTTTAGTGGCCTTAATCAAAAATCCCCAAATCTCTCAAACCTCAAAACATAACGTTTTCATAAACACAATCAATGGCTTCATCATCAAGAGCTAAGAAGCAACGTACGAGTGTGTTTCAAAGGAAGCAAGGAGCTTCATCTTCTGAGGCTAATCCTTTTTATTTGGAATGTCTTCTCATAAATGACGAATAATGCAAAGTTTTCTCAAAGCATTTGCTCCTAAGTATGGTAATATCAGTAACTTTGAATTTGAAGATTTTCATTTCCCTACTCTTCTAAGGAAACAAGATCTTTTTTATTTGTGAGAAATCAAATACCTATTGTCCTAAAATTGTTAAAGTATTTTACTGCAATTTGAACTTTAGGAAAAATCGTCTAACATCCTATGTGAAAGGAAAAGAAATTGTCTTACATGTCAAGACCTTCAGTTCAATATGTTGTAACATACCTTCTCAAAGTAACATAAAAGATTTCGATCTTGCATGCAAATTGGATAATTAATGTAGAAAAGAGTTCTACTACTCTATGTGTAGATTCTCTGAAAGGGAAATAGAAATGCATAAGAAACTAGCTTTAGGTGAAACTGTAAAGAGTAGAGATATTCTTGTTGTAGGAAATCTCAATATTGAAGATTGTTTGCTTCATTACTTTTTGAGCTATGTCATTCTTCCAAAATATTCAAATCATTCTCAAATCAATGACATGGAACTGCAATTGATGTATGCTCTTAAGCATAACCATTCAATCAATTGGGCTAACACAGTAATGAGACATATGTGATATGTTTGAGATACTCATAGGCCTTTGCCTTATGCAATCTTCATAACCGACATACTTGAGCATTTTGGTATATCCACTACTGGTGAATCCAAATTCACACTTGATGCACGCGATAGTAAGATCGATGTAAATGTGATCCACAAAATGGGCTTTTTTCGAGATCCCATTCATAGACTCTATAAGCATCAAAGTGATAGACAGGTTGTACCTGTTGATCCAAATGCAAATATCTTTGCTAACCTTCCTGAACATCAACATTCTGAGTTTCATGCGGAGTCTTCTTCATCTGTTCCCATGCCTACCAATCATATGATCATGAATGAGTTATTCTCTCTTTGAGGCTGCTTCTCTAATCGGATGGATGCTCTTGACGCTCAGAATAAACAAGTCCAATTCGAGCTTCCACGTCTTTCTTATATGATCAATAGCATGGACCTTGATGACGATAGCACTGAGCTTGAGTCTTCGAAATTTTTGTCTAGCAATTATGTCTGTAATGTTGCATGATTATGGACAAATTATTGTTTTCATTGTTTTTATGATTATGTTTGACCTTTGTACGAACATCTTTAAATTTATTGATATGATATGTTACCTTTATGATTAATTTTATGTTTGCAATATACATATTGTATTGTGTGTGTGTGTATATATATATATATATATATATATTGTGTTGGACCCTTGGATTTTCTTCTTTTTGATGAAGTCAAGAGGGGGAGAAAAGTTGGGAGAGTATATTTTCTGTTTAAAATTATTTCAGGCACATAACTCCCAATCAAATGGGGGCATACGAAATAGGGGGAGCAAACTCAAGACAAGTCAAGAATATTACAAAGTATGTTACTCTCATAAAACTACATTGTCAAGTATATATTGGTTTGTCATCATCAAAAATGAGGAATTTATGAAGAAGATCTTGCTCCTGACCTTGGCACGGTTTTGATAAATTGCTGGTGAAAATATGATATGATAAATAAAATTATAATTAAAAAATTATAATGGTATATTAGGTTTTAAAACATTAAGATTTGTGAAGAAAAAAAGAGAGAATATCAACCAATAATAAATGTAAAGAGTATAAAAATGGACTTAAAGGACATAATAACATTTTATTAACATGAACCAACAACTAACATAAGATTCATCCACATTCATATTAATTTTTTTTGGATCAGGTAAAAGAATTCTAATACCAAAACAAGTCAATACAAACCGATCCAAAGATCCAGGCGAAAAAATCTAGGAGGCTAGACTGAGATCAAGGCATCAACTAGAGCCTAGATCATCACAATACAATTTCAGACGTGCATTTACACAAGTCCTAATACATATAATTTTAACAATAGTAGGCCCTATATCTGCATGAATATGATGTCCCTGAAAGATACAAAGATTTCTTTGTTAGAAATTCATAATTTCTAATTAAGGTGGACAACATATATTTAATACAATTATATCAGCTATTTATTTTTGGGTTACAAAATAAGTGATCTAATTAATAATAACCTATAAGACTTCTAAAACTGATAACAAATATGGACTTAATGAGTGGATACCCAAACGGTTGGCCTATAGGGGATAATGGGAACCCTATAAGTTAACACATAAGGAACGCTTATGGTCCACAACACACCAAATCACAAATAGTTTTCACCTATCCCCATTAGAGAGAAAACGAAGGTCCCAAAAGGAATTAAGGATTTGGTTGAGGAAGACCATCATACCAAAACTCTCTCAAAAGGTATGTCAAAGGAGTAGATCAGAGAACATGGATTCAGCTATGACTTTGTATCCTTGTTTTATATAATGTGTGTGAATCATGATATTCAAGATCCTGAGATGGATATTTCACCAATCATCAGGAAATATCTAACAAGTGGTATCAGAGCTTTAGGTTCTGAATTTTATGGTTCTCCATTAAAGATGTTTTCCCCCCAAATTTTTATGAACCCTAATTTTGTTAAACTTGGGGATTTTTATGCGTCCGCTATTGGTTATGAAAATTTGGTATTTAGGAATAAGGAGGATAACTTTTATCTGCTTCCACTTATTTGAATTATGAGTAATTTGTATTATGAATCATTGCAACATGCATTGAAGTATATATTTAGATCTGTGCATGAACAATGCATTAACTTTTATGACTCTGTTATATTATATGTGTACTAAGGTCTTACAGTTGGACATTGACTTTTGTCAATTCAAAATTTTTGCATTTTGTTAAAGTATATGTATAAGGTATATATATTATATATGTGAGCAATATGTATTTCTTATATATTGGGATATTATGCGATCTGAATATTTGCATATATGTTATATATATAATTATGGTTTGATCAAGTATGTTCCTCTATATTTGGGATTTTTAAATAATATACTTATTGTTTTCAATTTTTTTGAATATGGTTATTGCATAAAACATATACCTATCATCATCAACAATAAATATGTCATTCACCTTGTTTTAACACACATAAATAAGGATTGAAGTTAAGTTATATATATTACGTTTAAGTCTAATGCTTGTCATTAAATATATATTGTGTACATATTATATTTTGGAAGTGCATTTATATATGTATGAAATAATTGACCAAATATATATAAAAGATATGCTCTTGATGTTTTAAAGTTGGGTATGATCATATTCGATTTAGAATTTTTTGATAATGATTTGCATATATATTTTTATGCATTTAACTCTTGATCTATTATGCATTTGATTTAGATTGCATCCATTTTTATGTGTTGATATATATGTAATATATTCTTTTTTTATTTAGAATTATATTGTTGGATTAGATTTGTTAATCATAAAAGATATCAAACCTAAAGGTTTTAATTCCATGATTATATTTTTTTTATAATGGACCCATATTGTTTACTTTTTGTCTGGTAATTATTTTTGAATTAATTGATGCAATATATTGCCAGAGTAACCTCTATTGTGGAAATTGATTAAAATTACACAGATGAGTATGAGATTATTTATGTGAGTTGTGCTCAGCCCAAAGGAATACACAATTTGGCCAAATAATAACATACTTGTGATGTTAAATATGTAACAAATATAAAGTCTTTTTCATATGAATAATAGTCTGTCCAAAGAAAGGCTATTGTTTGACAGAACTAATTGTTAATATTTGATCATTACATTGAGAGTACCACTTACAAATTAATTTCTCTATCCATAGACTAGAAATTGATGTTGTGCTAGGTATCTTGTGATAAGTCTATTATGTGAACATGTCTTGTTTTATGTATATTATCTAACTTGTTTGTTTAAATGGTTGCAACACTTATGGTTTACTGCATTGGTGGGTGGCTAATTGCAATTGATTGCATTATTAAGTGGTTGCTATTCTTGAAACATTGTTTCTGTTTGGATAACTTGCCCTGCCATGTTTAATTATGTATAAAATGGTAATATTTTTTTATGGAAAATTCAAAGGGACCGTCACTGGAATTCGAAATGCAGTCCTTGTGATGAGAATGGTGCAATGCTATCAATAGGCTATAATGAATATACGTATTTATATGTGGATATAAATAATATATGTTTTGGATTAAGGTGATGTTGAATCAAAGTCAACTAAATGGTTTTTCTTTTGGAAAATAAAATTGTTTGCCATTTTGATTGAACCTATTAAATATGAAGTCGCCAAAGTGACATCTTTTCTGTGAATGGTTCATAATAAATGTCAAATGCTAGTGCGTATATGTATCTATGTGGGTATTAATCGGCCCAAAGGAAGATTATTATTTGTGAAAGGGCAAAGTGTCAAGGATAGCACTAGCATGTCTTTGCCTATGTTTTGATGAAGACAAGGTTCTAACAAAGCTTGAAGATGGCTCAACAATCAACATGTCTTATGCTCATTTGGTCATATCTAGACTAGGATGTAAATTGAGTCTATAATCTAAGTAGTATGGGATGTGTGCCTTAGTAAGTGAGTATAGGTTAGGTAAACTTAGGTGCTAGTCTCTTAAGCCATCTTAATTGTCATATCATATACATGAGACATATCATCTAGTTAATTGTATGTTCATGCATCTATCATACATGTTATATGTGCATATTAGGCATAATATAATTGGTAAAACATGTATATATATTGTGCATAACATATGAGAAGTTTACCATTTGAAACATATGCATAAATGTTCCAGTTAATCGATTAACGTGGTAACTTAATCGATTAACTCAACTGCTTTTTTGTTAAATATGTGTTTTCTGTTTCAACTGAATTATGTGTCATTTTGTTGCCCCGTTAATAGATTAAAGAAAAGCCTTAATCGATCAACTAGTCTGTTATTTGTTATAACTGAAATTTGTTTTAATTGTTTAATTGTTTTGCAACGAATGTAACCGCCTATTCTCTATGCTATAAATACAAGGCTTTGTTCAGAAAACCATATCATTGCATTCTATTGTATAGGGTTGTTTAGAGAGCATTTTGCATACGTGTTTTATTGTGTTGTTGCAAGAGAGTTGCATGCGTGAGAAGAGAGATTATGTTGTTTTAATTGTTGATTATATGCTTATTGTTTTTGCATAATTCTGTATCCATTCTTGTCTTGCTCACATGCTCATGCATTAGATATTGATATAGAGAAATTATCTGCATACTGATATTGATTAACTCCTTTGAATCTTCATGACTTAAGTGGTTAGTAAAAGGGTTAATCTTTGAGTCTTTATCTTCTCATATTATAAGCAATATTGTGCTTAGCATACCTTGTTGTTTAACGTGTTTTTGTGTAGTCTGGATTTGTCTCTTGGTGTGAGATCACAACAGAGATTGAGGTTCTTCACCAACGCTAGGAGGTCTTGATTTGAGGATAAGAATCTTGGTTGAGTCTAGTTCGCGAGAAAGGTTCTCTCATAGGCGAAGGGTAGAGTCAAACAAAGGATATAGATATCCTAGATTTCAATCAAGGAGCGTCCTATGTGCTTGTAATTGAATTGGTATTTGTATCCATATTTCAATATTGTGAAAAAAGAAAACCTCCCTGATCCAGAAGGAGAGGCCTGGATGTAGTTTGCAGTGGACCACAAACGAACCAGGATAAAAATCCTTTTTGCAATGTTTTTTCTCTCTTTATCTTCTTTACGTTTCTTGACATTATAAATTGAATCTGTAATTGAAAAGTTGGATATTTGTTTACTGCCATATACTTAATAATTGTGCGTAAATATATCTGTATTATATTTTTTCAATTTTGGTTTTAATTACTGTGCAAATTGCATGTCTGATCATTATGTTATGTGCAATAGTTAATCGATTAAACACTACTGTTAATCGATTAACTGGGTTGTTTCTAGCAGTTGGGTTTTGGTACAAGAAGCGGTGATTGATAACCGCTACACCTATTCAACCCCCCCTCCCCCCCTCTTCTAGTTGTTCCTAGGCCACTGATACCTAACAAGTGGTATCATATCTAGTACGACGTGCTAGCTCAACCGCATCCGCGTGATCCGAAGCGAATTAAAATGGGTTCCACCAACCCATGTGGTGGTGATGGTGCATCCATTAACCGCCCTCCCGTATTTAGTGGCGAGGGTTACACCTACTGGAAAGTCCGAATGAAAATATTCATTGAGGCTATTGATTCGGATATTTTGCAATCTGTAATCAGTGGCCCCTTCGCCCCACTTCACTTAGTGGATGGCGAACCGAAATAAAAGC
>NC_032026.1:3779803-3781571 GCF_001865875.1 Lupinus angustifolius
CCTATCCTATGATGAATTCTTTCGGGTGTCTCAATGTCAGAGTGCCAAGGAAATGTGGGACACTTTACAAGTGACTCATGAAGGCACTAGGGAAGTCAAGCGCGCCCGGCTAAACGCGCTAACTCACGAATAAGAATTATTTCGTATGCTATCGATTGAATCAATCGGCGATATGCAAAAACGATTCACTCACATCATTAACCATCTTATCGCTTTAGATAAGTTGTTCACGAAAGGAGAGCTCACTAATAAAGTCTTACATTCTCTTGATAGGAGATGGCAACCTAAAGTAACGGCATCCATGGAGTCCAAGGATCTAGACTTCATGCCTTTGGCAACACTCTTTGGAAAGCTTCAAGAGCATGAGATAGAGCTTGGGCGTTTGACAATGCATGAGGAGTCCGATCGCAAAAATAAGGGAATATCTCTTAAAGCTTCAACATCACAACCCATCGAAGAGATAGATAATGACGACTCCAATTCAGACATTGACGAGGAAACGCTAAACCTCCTTGTACGAAAATTTGGAAATTTCTTGAAGAAGAAAGGAGGACTTAGACGATTCCAAAAGAAAGAAGTGCGTGAATCAACAAAGAAATGCAAGACAAAGGAGTGCTTCACTTGCCATGAATGTGGTAAGCCAGGACACATGAAGTATCAGTGCCTTTACCTAAAAATAGTTGATTCAGAGAAGAGCACTCCCCGGGACATCAAGTCAAAGAAAGCATACATCGTGTGGGATGTACTGGAGGAAGAAACAACATCAAGCACCTCGGATGAAGAGGAGACCGCGAAGCTGTGCTTAATGGCTATATCAGATGAGGCTTGCGGATCAGGTAGCAAGGATACTTCAGATGAGGTATACTCTGACACATCATCCTCTTCTTCTGATTCTCCCTCATATGAAATATTATATAGTGCTTATGTTGAGATGCATGAAGAACTTAAAAATTAGCAAAGTTAAGTAACGAGAGAAAAAGAATAATTTTGCTAAACCAACAAAAAATAATTCAACTGCAGAAAGAATTAGATGAATTAAAATTGGAAAGAGAAACATTAGATCTATTTTTTTCCTATGCTTCATGCGATTGCTCGAATAATTACTTATGTCAAAATACTACTTGTGAGTCTTGTGAGGACTTGAAAAACGAAAATTTTAAATTGAATGAAAAACTCGCAAAACTCACAAATAGTAAAAACCAATCATATAGTTTTCCATATGAATAGTAAGTCAGTCCAAAGAAAGGTTTATTGTCTGACAAGACTGATTATCTATATTTGATTATTACATTGAGTGTACCACTTTCAAGTTAATATTTTTGTCCAAAGGCTGAATATTAATGTTGTCCTAGGTAACTCGTGATGTGCCCCATTATCAATTGAATTGAAGTATTAAAGTTGAATGTGAGTTTAATTGCAAGAATGATTGCAATTTTTTGGTTCTTTTACTAGTGGTGTAAACATTTCTGCTTAAATTAAGAACATTTCATTGCTATGATTGGGACAAACTTTAAGGTCTAGAAGGAAACCATAGAAATTATTCTCGACTGTACGGATTTAGATGTGGCACTTCAGGTGGATAAATTCATTTCTACTATGGATATCCTTTATGAGGTTAAAATTGAGAAATTGAAACACACTAACCGAATGTGTATAATGATCATGAAACGCTCTATTCTAGAAGCGTTTCGGGGGCACTATTACTGAGGGTCATAGTGCAAGTAAGTTCTTTGAAGAAATAGAACCATACTTTGCCTATATATATATA
>NC_032026.1:3781671-3783772 GCF_001865875.1 Lupinus angustifolius
CAGTTAACAAAACCTCATATAAGCTTTGGAGTAATAAAAGACCAAGCTTAAAATAGTTGCACATTTGGGGTTTTCCAGTTAAGGCCCAACCTTATAGGCCGTATGAAAGGAAACTAGACTCAAGAGTTGTTAGCTGCTATTTTGTTGGCTTTGCTGAACGCTCTCAGAGCTATAAATTTTATGATCCCATTTCAAGACTTTTTTTAAGACAGGAAATGCAAGATTTCTTGAGGAAGTTGATTTTGGGAGGAAGAGAACATAAAGAATGTTGTCTTTGATGAAGAACCTATCACTAATGGTGAATAAGTTCTTGTGCCTATTGTCATTCAAGGGACAACTTCGGCAATAGGAGATAATGTTCATAATATTGTTCCTGACAATATTTTAGAACAAGACAATTATGAGGTTCTCCCTCAAGTACTTATAGAACAAATTCAACAACCTCAAGAAGTAGAAGTATCATTAAGGAGATCCAATAGAGGGAGGAGAAGTGCAATTCCTAATGATTATATTGTCTTTCTTCAAGAATATGAGGATGGCATCAGGTTAATATAAGCTTATCCATTGAACTTATGTCAAGCCATGAAAAGTTCTAACTCTCAAAAGTGGGTCGATGCCATGAAGGATGAGATGAAGTCTATGCGTGATAATGATGTTTGGGATCTTGTCGAATTACCTAAAGTGCGAAACCTATTGGTTGCAAATGGATATTTCAAACCAAGAGGGATTCGAAAGGTAATATAGACATGTATAAAGCTCGTCTAGTAGCTCAAGGCTTCCCTAAAAAAGAAGGCATTGATTATAAAGAAACCTTCTCTCCATTATCTTCGAAGAATTCTTTTAGAATAATATTGGCACTCGTAGCTCATTTTGATTTAGAGCTACATCAGATGGATGTTAAGACTGCGTTTCTTAATGGTGACATTAAGGAAACGGTCTATATGGTGCAACCAGAAAACTTTGTGTCAATTGGCTTAAAGTCTATGATATGCAAATTAAACATAACATTTGTCATGGGAGTTTTTAAAAAGATATTTAAGCAATCCTGTAATGCATCAATGAAAGGTATTGAAACTAGTTATGCGTTACTTAAAGAGAACAAAGGAGTACATGTTCACTTATCGGATGTCTGAGAATTTAGAGATCATTTGGTACTTTGACTCTGATTTTTTGGGTGTCTAGATAACAGACACTATACCTCTGGATATATGTTTTTTTCTTGGCTGAAGGTGCTATCTCTTAGAAGTCTATTAAACAGACGCTCATAACTCCTTCAACCATGGTTGCGGAGTTCATGGTTTGTTTTGAAACACCAGACCATGACATATGGTTGCGGAAATTCTGTCACTAGCTTACGTATGGTTGATGGTACTAAAATACATAACTCCTTCAACCTAACTCCTTCAACAGACGCTCATAACTCCTTCAACCTAGCTCTGATACCACTTGTTAGGTATCAGTGGCTAAAATACACCTAGAAGGGGGGGTTGAATAGGTGTAGCGGACAGAGTATCCGCTTTTCTGAAAACAACAAATAATGCTGAAATAACCCCAGATTAATTGATTTACAGAGTAGAAATAATCGATTAACGCAATCAACTTAATCGATTAAAATAGCTCAGATTACACAAACATATTCGGTTTCTTGCACGACAATCAACAGAGATTGAAACACATATACTGAGCTAACAAAAATATCAGAGTTACAACAGTATAGTATAGAAACAGAATATTACAATTAAAACAACTATACAAAGTAATCGATAAAAACAATAAAGAGAGAGAGGGAAAGAAAAAGCCTGCAACAAGGTTTTTATCCTGGTTCGTTTGCGTGTGCACTTGCAAACTACATCCAGGCCTCCCGGCTGATCTAGGGGATTTTTCTTCACTATAATTGAAATAATGTTTTACAAGCATTTCTTCCAATTACAACACTTAGACTCTTTCTTGAAACTAAAGAACCTTATCCCTTGGTTTGACTCCCTTCCTACCGCCCAAGAAAACCTTTCTTACGGTGTAGCCCCAGCCAAGAACCTATTCTTTCTATCAAGAACTCTAAGCTAATGAAGATACAACACAATCTCGTTGGTGGTAAGACACC
>NC_032026.1:3783872-3786270 GCF_001865875.1 Lupinus angustifolius
AATAACTAGCATAATTTATGCACCATAAAATCTCATATGATCAAGAATCATTCAAATAACCAAATAAGCTATTTTGACATAATTAAACACAAAAATAAGAAGATAGCGTAAAGAGTAAAAATATCCAGCAACCATACAAACCATAAAATTTCAAACAGAGACAGAAAAAGGCACAAATAAGTCTTGAAATAGTAACAACAGCTGCTTCCATAAAGTGCAATAAAGAAGAAATAAACCTAAGGGTAAGATATCCTAGGTCTAAAGTCTTCTAAACTATGGTTGAGGTGGAGGAAGATCAATCTCATCATCAGGAATAGCACCATTCTGGTCACCCCTGATCAGCATAGACAACTTCTGAAATTCAGAACAAAACAGTGCATTCTGAGCTTCAGCTGTAGAGCGAATGAAGGCATTCTGAGCTTCGGCTGTTGATTGAATCAGATTTCTCACAGATTGATATTGGTTGTCTGAATAAGTAGTTTGACGCTCTTAATACTGTTCCATACCTGCAAAGTACGAGTCCTTCAACCCTTGAAAGTGAAGATCCATGCGGTTGTTGAGCCTTTGTTCCATAGCCTCCATCTGAGCCACACCAAAAACGGAATCCTGTGATGCTGTCCTAGAGGGCTCCCCCGGATTAGTAGCATTCTGATCACCCATGCCACCCTGATCATCATCACTGGACAGCTCCAGATCAATAGTAGTGTAGTCCTCCTGGTATTGCCAAGTAGTGGCGTACTTGTATATACCCATTTATGAATCAGACTCTCACCAACCAGATGATCCTTATCAGTATACTCAACAATAATGGTGTCAGAAACATCAATATGCAAATAATCCACAATCCGTGAAATGAAGATATTGTAGGGAAGCAACTTTGACTGAGACAGAGAAACACTGTTCATAATCCTCAATATTTCCTCAGGCCAGTTAATCATCACATTATTCTTAACAGCGTACATGAAACGCAAATTATTCACAATAGGTTGTGCATGATTTGTGTTCCTCTGCACTAGAATGTAAGCAATGATATAATGCAGTAGCCTGTTCTCAACAGATAAAGACCCAGCCTTGGTCAGTTGACCCTGAATATACAAATGAGGTCCTCTAAGAAATGACTTATACACCTCAGTAGGATCAAAATTATCCTTAACCCATGAGCAGTCTCCTATTCCATAACCCGAAGATGATAACCCACCCGACATTCATAAACAGTTCATCACTAATCTCAAACAATTTACCAGAAATCATAGACCAGTATTTACCATCCTTATATCTGAAATTTGCATAAAATTCCCTAACTAGAGCAGGGTAAACTTGTCCCTTTAATTCCAGAAATTTAATGGCTCCCTGAGCCTCCATATCATGCGGAAAACTGAAATTTTCTTCTGCCATCCAGGTTAGATCGACATACCTTACATAAGTGGGTTTGCATCCTTGGAACTTAGCCTAACGGGTCTCTTGCAGAATGAGCGAGTAAAATGGGTCACCACTGTCCCGAGTCGAGGATGAGCCAGCTTTCGGTCTTTTACCACGATTGGCAGGAGTTTTGAACCTTTTTGGGTGACCTTGCTCCATTTTTATGCAGAAACCGAATTGATGTTGGACCGAGCAGAGAAGGAGTGTGGCAAACCTAAGCTATGGTTTTGATTTGGGGAAAACGGGAATGAAGTGAAATATGGATGAAATTGGAGAGTTCTAGGGGGTTTGAGAAGGTTAGGGGTGAGGTTTATCTAGCTTAATGCACTTGGGTCAGTTGTGTTACAATTTCAGAAACTAAAAAGCAAGAAGAGATGGAGCAAATGCCGAAAAAGCGTGAAACCGAAGTGCTATCTGCACTTAACCTGCTGGTTTTAATCGATTAACGGGCATGGTTAATCGATTAAAATCATGTGAAAAATGATTTTTCAAAAAATGATGCCCAGGCAATCGATTAACATTAAGTGTTTAATCGATTAAACACGGTAAAAAAATGTTTTTAGCTAACAGAACAATTTCAACTCTTTGAGACTTATGCATGCATTCTAACGGATTAATCTAAACATATGTAATCACAAAAAGAAGTTATCATGAGATATCATTTTGCATTTCAACAAATTTCATTTAAATCAAGAGACTAATAAACATACAGAGGCAAGACATACACTAAACATCTAGACAGTTTTAGTCAAGATATTGTTCATCAAGAATTCTAAGTTCTCTCCTAAGAACATAGAAAGTATCTCGTGGAAGGGGCTTGGTGAAAATATCTGCTAACTGATTAGAAGTTTCAACAAATTCAAGCAGGCAGTCACCTTTTTGTACATGATCACGTAAGAAGTGATGTCTAATTTCTATATGCTTGGTTCTAGAATGCAAAACGGGATTCTTGGATAGGTTTATGGCACTTGTATTATCG
>NC_032026.1:3786370-3787263 GCF_001865875.1 Lupinus angustifolius
AAGCATATGCCATAGGAGTGGAGGCTTCCTTACATTTATCCATATCAAATTTCTTAAGTAGCTATTTGCAGTATTTTGCCATATGAATGAATATCCCACTTTCTAGCTGCTTTATTTGAAGTCCTAGAAAGAATGTGAGTTCTCCCATCATAGACATTTCGAACTACCCCTGCATCATCTCAGAAAAAATTTTACACAAAATATCATTAGTAGATCCAAATATTATTTCATCCACATAGATTTGTACAAGTAATACATGATTTTCTGATTTTCGAATAAAAAGCGGGGTGTCAACCAAGCATCTCTCGAACCTTTTTTCCAAAAGAAAGGTACTTAGTCTATCATACCAAGCTCTAGGAGCTTGCTTAAGACCATAGAGTGCCTTTTTAAGTTTATAAACATGGTTCGGATATTTAAAATTTTCAAAACCACGTGGTTGGTCAACATAAACTACTTCTTGAATGTAGCCATTCAAGAATGCATTTTTTACGTCCATTTGAAATTCATAATAGATGCAAAGGAAAGAAGCATCTTGATGGCCTCTAATCTGGCTACAGGGGCATAGGTCTCGTCATAGTCGATTCCTTCCTCCTGGTTCTAGCCTTTGGCCACCAAGCGTGCCTTATTTCGAATGATTAAGCCTGATTCATCAAGTTTGTTTCTAAAGACCCATCTGGTACCAATAACGGGATGATCTTTAGGGACCAAGTCCCAAACATTGTTACGTTCGAACTGGTTTAGCTCTTCTTACATAGCTATATCCCAGTGTACATCCTCAATGGCCTCATCAATGGTCTTAGGCTCAATCTGAGATACAAAAGCTACAAAGTTACAAAAATTTCGTAAGGAACTACGGGTTACCACTCCCGTATATATGTCACCTATTACTTTGT
>NC_032026.1:3787363-3788233 GCF_001865875.1 Lupinus angustifolius
GTCTGACCTTCTTCATCGGTTGCTTTCTCATTATCCATATCCTTTGAGTATGCTTCCTCTAAAGCACCTGCAACATCATCAGACACGACCTTTCTCTTCTCTTTTGGAGAAGATTCGTCAAATTGTACATGGATACACTCTTCGACTTGCATTAAATATTTGTTAAAGACTCTAAAGGCTTTGCTATGCATCGATTACCCCAAAAATATTCTTTCATCGGCTTTTGAATCAAATTTTCCTAAAGCCCGCTTTCCATTATTTAATATAAAACATTTGCATCCGAAAGCGTGAAGATGGGATATGTTTGGTTTACGGCCTTTCAAAAGTTCATAAGGAGTTTTATTTATATTAGGCCTTAGAAGTACTCGACTTATAACATAACATGCAGTATGCACTGCATCTGCCTAGAAGTATTTGGGGGTGTTACTTTCATTAAGCATGGTTCTCTAATTCTTCTAGAACTCGATTCTTCCTCTCCACAACTCCATTTTGTTGTGGAGTGCGAGGAGCATAGAATTGATGTAAAATGCCATGCTTATCGTAGAATTTATCGAACTGAAAGTTCAAAATTCTCCCCCCATGATCACTACGTATATATACTATTTTCAGGTTAAGTTGGTTTTGGATTTGCTTGGCAAGATGTTTAAAAGATTTAAACGCATCACTTTTTGCAGATAAAAATAATGTCCATGTAAATCAGGAGAAATCATCAAAAATAACTAAGGCATAATAGCTACCTCCAAAACTCATGATTTGTGATGGCCCAAACAAGTCCATATGGAGTAACTCCAAAGGCCTTGAAGTGGAGATCACATTTTTCTTTTTAAAAGATTTTTTGATTTGTTTGCACTTTTGACAAGTGTCACAAAT
>NC_032026.1:3788333-3790163 GCF_001865875.1 Lupinus angustifolius
AAGATACACGGTTACCTTTGTCGCAGAGTTGGCTTATGCTCAAGAGGTTATGTTCTAATCCTTCAACATAAAGAACATTTTCAATAAGAGTCTGAGATGAGTTACCAACTGTTCCGGTGCCAAGGATCTTTCCCTTGTTGTTGTCTCCGTACGTGACGTATCCTTTATTTTAGAGTGAAAGATCCAGGAAGTTTGATCTGTCACTGTCCTATGTCTCGAACACCCACTGTCTAGGTACCATTTCTGTCCTTGTGTTCGAAGACATACCTGCAAAAGGATCACTTGCTTTTCTCAGGTACCCAATTGATATTGGGTCCTTTTCTGTTAGTAATCGGGGAGTCATCTCCCTTCTTTATCCACATATAAACGCCGCTAGGTATACCATACTTTCTGATGTAACATGAATATTAGATATGACCATATGTATTGCAGTAGAAACATGTAGGTGTGTGCTTGTGATATTTATTTTTAGGACGAGCTACAGGTTTTCTATATGGTCTTTTGTTTCTAGTAGGGCGACTATAACCTAGTCCTGTATGATCACCAATGTTTCTTGTTTAACTTAGCATAGTGTCTAATTGTTGTTGACTTTTTGTGAGACGTGTGAGTTTTTCTTGAAGTTTAAAATTTTCTTCTTGCAAAGTCTCGCAAGTCTCACAGACAGGTTTTTGACATAAATTATTTTTAGAGCAGTTACATGTGCTACAAGAATAGATGAGGTCTAATGTTTCATTTTCTAATTTTAATTCATCTAATTCTTTTTGTAGTTGGCTTATTTTCTTTTCATTTATAAGGATTACCCTTTTTCTATCAATGTTTATCCTAGCCAATTTCTTACGTTCCTCATGTAACTCGACATAAGCCTCATATAAAACATCATAAGGAGGTGAGTCATCGGAAGTGGATGAGGTGTCAGAATATACCTCATGATTATCTTCGTGTGTGCTTCAATTCCCATCGTTGTCAGATCTAGCCATCAAACATAGCTTTGCTGACTCCTCCTCACTAGAGGTGCTGGATGTCGTTTCCTCCTATGGTACATCCCATACGATGTACGCTTTCTTAGACTTGAATTCCCTATGAGTGCTCTTTTCCGAGTCAACCTTTTTCAGATATGTTGGACACTGAAATCGCATGTGTCCTACTTTTCCGCACTTGTGGCAAGTGAAGCGATCTTTGGTGTTCTTGCCTTTGTTTGTTGATTCCTTTGCTTCTTTCTTCTGAAACTTTTTGAATCCTCCTTTTCTTTTTATGAATTTACTGAATTTTCGAACAAGGAGACCCATTGTTTCATCATCCAGATCGGAGTCAGATTCATGATAATCTTTATCTTCTTTTACATCATCCAGATCGGAGTCAAATTCATCATCATCTTTATCTTCTTTTTTTTTTGGAGGTCGCAGCCTTCAATGTGATGCTCTTCTTATTCCGGTCTGAATCCTCATGCATCGTCAAGCGAACCAATTCCATTTCGTGCTCTTGAAGCTTTCCAAACAATGTAGCTAGAGGCATAGAGTCCAAATCTTTGGATTCCACAATTGCAGTCATTTTCGGTTGACATTTCCTGTCAAGACAACGTAAAACTTTATTAGTTATTTCTCCTCTGGCAAAAGATTTATCTAGAGCAACTAAATGATTCACGATATGAGTAAATCGCTTTTGCATATCACTGATTGATTCGCTAGGTAACATGCGAAATAACTCATACTCGTGGGTCAGAGCATTTAATCTAGCGCACTTGACTTCTCTAGTGCCTTCGTGAGTCACTTGTAAAGTGTCCCACATTTCTTTTGCATTTTGGCACTGCGAGACCCTAAAGAACTCATCGTA
>NC_032026.1:3790263-3800601 GCF_001865875.1 Lupinus angustifolius
TAAAGTTTTATGCATATGAGACATGTATTGAGTTTACCTAAGCCTTAGACCAACCTAAACTAATTACTAGTCTAAGTCTAATACCAATCTTGAGACTTAAGCACGTTGATTTGTTGATGATCTTCAAGCTCTTATAAACACAAGTTGTCCTCATCAAAACCAAAACACATAGTGAGAAAGCTTTCCAAAGTTCTCCTCTTGACATGCGCACTTTCAACACTAAGTCCATGGTTCTTAACTCCAACAGTAATAGTAGTTCTACAAAGTCAAATTTTCTTGTCATCAAGTTTCTTGTTATTAAAGAAAATGTTCAAAATAGACAAATTTCTATAGAACATATTAGGACAAATTTTATGCTAGCTGATCCACTGACTAAGGATTTGGTACCTAAAGTCTTTCATGAGCATATATCTCATATGAGTATTGCTCCTTAGGATACCTTAGTTCAGTGGAAGTCTATATGTTTTATGATATATTTTGAACGTGTGTATTGTAACTATTGTGTTGCAATTAAAGACTTTGGATTGATCTCACTAAAGAATAAAGAAGGACCATTTGAGATCACATTGCATGAAATTTCCATGTCACTCATCCATATTTGATATATGTCATTAAGTATATCAATATGGTGATCATCGTAGTCGAGTCACGTTTGAATGTGATGAAGGTCATGGTGGTTCCATAGTTGATATATGAAATGAAGCAGATTGTATTAAGGAGAAGTCTAAATATAAATAGCATACAGATGCATGCCTAAAGAATATGTGATATAATTGTTTCAGGAAAATATGAAGCCCAAGTGAGAGATTGTTAGAAATTCATAATTTCTAATTAAGGTGAACATCATATATTTAATACAATTATATCAGCTATTTATTTTGGGGTTACAAAACAAGTGATCTAATTAATGACAACCTTTAAGACTTCTAAAACTGATAACGGATATTGGCTTAATGAGTAGATATCCAAACGGTTGGCCTATAGGGGATAATGAGAACCCTATAAGTTAACACATAAGGAACGGTTATGATCCCCAACATACCAAATCACAAATAGTTTTCAGCTCTCCCCACCAGAGAGAAAACGAATGTCCCAAAAGGAATTAAAGATTTGGTTGAGGAATATCATCATACCAAAACTCTGTCAAAATGTATATCAAATGAGTATATCAGATAACATGGATTCAAGTATGACTTTGTATCATTGTTTTAAATAATGTATGAGAATCATGAGATTCAAGATCCTAAAATGAATATTTCACCAATCATAAGGAAATATCTAACATTCTCATATTCCAAATTGCATATGTAGTTTTAGCGACAGGGCACTTCATCATTTTGCAGCGTATGCTTTTACCTCTAGATTGTTGAATAATCCAATTCAACTCTTCCATCCAGTTCTTAGGTGTATGATTCTATCTCATCCACTTGAGAACATAAGTCCAAATTGAGGTGGAGACATGAGAGGAAAAGAAAAGGTGTTCAGAAGTCTCCCCTTGACTACTTACAGAAGACACACTGCCCATCTATTGTCATGCCATATTTGGGTAGCCTGTGTTTTGTTGGTAGTTTGTTTTGACAACCTAGCCAAAGGATAAATTGAGCTCAGGGTCTTGCAAGATTGCCATTGAAAAGTTTCCTCCAAGTAACTTTTTGTTTGTTGCCTCGAATTTCCTTGTAAATGCTTCTGGTTCTCAATTTTGATGTTGCAGTAGCAACATTCCAGCTCACACTTTGCATAGCAATTGTTCTGCATTTCAGCATTGATTTAAAAATCCATGAGCAGTTTCAGCCAGGTTGGTACTCAATAATGTCTCCACATTCATATTAATTTCAGACCACCACATATTAATAACACAATTGAAGTTGTTATGGGTATTTGTTAACCGTTATACTTAGGCTAATGATTAAGGAATCTAAAATGTCAAGTAAATATTAGAAAATCAAAACATTGTTTCTTAATTTACTAAATCATCATTCAAAGTTCGAACATTACTTTTTTTTTTCCTTAAATATTTTTATTTAACATGACGATTTTATATTATATTCCTCCCATCCAATTTGACCTATGCAAGGGAGCATGTGAACAAACTTCCAAGCCAAGCCAAAAACAGCGCATATACATTGTTTTCGTTTTTATATATTTGAGGGAATATTGAACCCAACAAGTAAAAAATTATAAAGAAAGAGAAATGGCATCATTCTATACATGTATTTCACGTTATTTTGTCTTCTGTTGTTGATCTGATTCATAAATTCACTAATCACCTCTGAAATGGAAGTGGACAAGAGAAACAAGAAGAGGGTCACCGTACGTGAAGGGGAGAGGGACAGATTGAAGAAATTAAAGGGAGAAGAAAACGGTGCTGCTGCTGGTGGCTGTGGCAGTGATGACACGGTGGTGGTACCGACGGACGAAGAGGTGGAGGAGTTTTATGCCATACTGAGGAGGATGGGGGTGGCAGTGAAATACTTTGATGGCAAAAGGAGAGGTGGCAAGGAGTTGAGAGAGGTGTTGGAGCAAGCGGAGGTCACGGTCGTTGACGACCATCGTGATGCTTGTTGCTTTTCCGTTAACAAGAAGAAGAGCGACGAGGAGGTAATAGCTAATCAGGTTTTGGATTTAAACGCAGTCGCTCCTGAGGCTGCTGACGTCGGCGACATCTAGATTTGGATGTATCGTGGCGGTGGTAGTTGATTATTGGGTGTTTCTTTTATCCTTTTATTTTTTAAACCACTTGTGGACGGTACACAGATATTGATGATTAACCTTTATTCGGTGTTTCCTGTTGGAATTTTAAATATTTTATTTTGTAAAATTATATATTTTTTATCATTATAATATATAAATACTATTAATATATATAATCAAAATCATTTATTTTTTATTAATGTTATTTGTATTTAAAAGTCATAATAATTAATTTTAATAGTAGTTAATTTTGTAGCACTGTAGATCTCTTACGCCGTAATTTTTTTCTCCTTTTTATTGAGTGTATATGTAAAAGTCAATACATGACATACATTTTGGCTTGTGGAGTCACAGATATAATTATTATTATTTTTATTGATAGTTTTAAGTAGTTATTTTTGAGGTAGGGATGGAAACCAGAACGTTCGGGTGTGAGTAGTATTTTCCTGTATCCGTACATGATTTATTTATGGATACTCGTGCGAGTAACGGATATTTGCCAGTACTTAATGAGTTTTCAATTGTAATCATATACTTACCTATTTTAAAATAATCATTATTTAAAAATAATTAGGAAGTTACCTGTGCATTAGTAAAGAATATGTATGTTGTTCATGTATTCACATGGTTATAAAATACATATGATATCAGTGCATTTGTATTGTTAAGAATACGCATGTGACCTGTATATTCGCATGATTAAAAACAAACATGTTATCTGTCATTTGCATTGCTAAAAAAACACATGTATTTGCATAGTTAAAACAAACATGTTACTCATACATTCACATTGTTAAGAACACATGTGTTAGTTTGTATTTGTTTGTTCAAACGCATAAGGAAAATAAATGATAATTTCGAATAATATTTCAAATAGAAATTTCAAATAATATTTCACTTTCTCCTTATTATATTTCAAATAATAAGAAATGATTTTTCAGACTCATTAATTTTAACCCTGTAATTTTAGATCTAAATAGAAATTAAGTATAATTGTGTTTCTAATTTAATCATGATGACGTTGTTCAAATGAGAATTAAGAATGTCTTCCATTTTTTCATACAATTAATATGTTTTTTTTCTTTCTTTGATCCTGTGTTGAAATAATATTAGTTAATAGATTGGAGATTGGAGATATTCAAATAATAAGAAACGATTTTCCAGAACTCCACTCATTAATTTTAACCTTGTAATTTTAGATCTAAATAGAAATTAAACACATTGTGTTTCTAATTTAGTATATTGTTCAAAAGAGATTTAAGGATGTCTTCCATTTTTTCTTGCAATTAATTAATATTTTTAACCCAGTAGTTTTATATCTAAATAAAAATTAAGCATAATTGTGTTTCTAATTTAATCATGAAGATATTATTCAAAAGAGAATTAAGAATCATTCCTTTTTTTCATACAATTAATGTGTTTTTTCTTTATTTGATCATGTGTTGAAATAATATTAGTTAATAGATTGGAGATAGAAGATTGAAGATATTCAAATAATAAGAAATGATTTATCTGAACTCCAGTCATTGATTTTAACCTTGTACTTTTAGATCTAAATAGAAATTAAGCATAATTGTGTTTCTAATTTAATATGTGGCTCAAAAGAGATTTAAGAATGTCTTCCATTTTTTCTTACAATTATGTGTTTTTTTTTCTTTCTTTGATCGTGTGTGTTATAATAATATTAGTTAATAGATTGGAGAGGAAAAAGTGGAAGATAAAGAGTTGGACTTGAAAATTATTCAACTACAATTTAATGTGATTTGTCACCGTTATTTGAATTTAAACATTTATTATCTATACTATTAATAATCTATACTATTAATAAAGGGAAAACACAAAATAACCACCCATCATGGTGTAATTTGTGTTTTCCTATTTTGCCCTCAATATCTTTTTATTTCTACCAAAAAACCATATAATATTATTTTCTTATTTTATCCTTATTATCTTCTTATTTTAAAAGTGTATTTAAAAAAGTGAATATTAGACCAATTGAATAAATTCAACCGTAAATTTAGCGCAAAAAAAGTATATTTGAATTTAGAAAATACAAACTATATATTACAAACGATAGAAAAGCGGGTTGACAGGCACGATAGTGCATGTCAACATGCTACTAAGTGCATAATTTACAAAATTTCGCCTTTAGTATAATATAATATGTGAAAAAAGAGATATGTATAAGTTATACACCATGTATCATTGAATAGTTGATTTGAGTGTGAATAAGTCATAAAGTAAGTGGGTTGTTTAACCAGGTTTTTAAGTAATATTAAGACTATTCTCTCCCTTTTTTTGTAAAAATATTTCTTCTTAATAAATATCATTTTTTATCCAATAATCAAGTGGTATATACTTGATCTTTTTCAGTTTTGAGTTATGTGGATTGAAAAAATATTCATTAAAAGAGTTAGCCTCTGACATTCCTGTTCATGCCGAAAAATAACCTAACCAATAGAGGTTTTGGTAACGGTAGAAATAGAACAAAGCTATAAGAAACCCAGGCACTATATTTAATCATTGAAATTGCAATCTGGTTTGAAGTTTAATGAAATGGGTTTTCCCTCTTCCTCTCACGTCATCCTCTCCATTAATCCTTTCTCTCGCTTCATTCCTATCACTTTCCATCATCCCTCTATCAAGGTTTTCTCTTTTCCTCATTCCCTTTTCATACACACCTTATCTTCTTTTATTATTTCTGAATTTAGGGCCTCTAATGCTTAGGATAAATGTTTTTAGCAAAGCCTAGCCAAATGGGTGAAGTGTGGTAATTGGTCTAAACACATTCAATAAAAAAAGGCTGCCCATGGTTTCCAATTGGTGGGGTCCGGGGAGGGTAGATGTGCGCACGCTTACCTCACAAGCGGAGAGGTTGTTTCCTGTATTTGAATGCTTAGTCTCATATTGCACCAAACTCCCCCCTATAAGCCGGAAGAGTTTGGTGCACGAGCCTATAATCTAGTGATAATAATGGAAAAGTATAGAATCTCATATCTTGTGTGTGAGGCTTCACCATAACAAATGAAGTTGTTTTGGAGGGAAAATATTGAAGGAGAAGTTGACATGTATAATAAGATATATATATTATAAATTTACCTTTATAATTCAAACACTGAAATTTATTATGAAATAATAATAAAATATATAATAGAATATATTCTCACTCATAGTTATTATTACGGATACATATTAGTATAAATGAGTTGGATTTGTTTTCTTAAATCATGATGATTAAGAATGTTGTTACATGTAACAATTTAGAAGCAAAACTAAAAAAAATAGGAACGTGAGGATTAAAGTACATAATAGAAGCATGTGTTTTCCCCCTAAAAATTTAATATTAACATTTTTTTAGTTATAAAATAGTAGAATTAGAGTAGAGGGGTGAAATATGAAAAGAACATGGAAGATGGAGTGGATGGAGGGTTGTTGATACCATTCAATATTTATTTACTATCAAGAGTATCCTCTCAATATATGAATAAGAAATTAATCATTTTTGAAGTGTATAGATATTCTTCCCAACAAGTATGCTCCTAAAAATTGAACATTGAACCTTTTGATCATCATAGGATTTAATGAGTCTTACACTGTGAGATCAATACTTTGTTGGTAAACAAATTATCATTTGAAAGTACATTTATAATTCTTAACATCCACAATTTTGTTTTCGAATGTTATTAGGTTATATGATTTTTTACAAAATAAAAAATATTAAGATCAAAACATTAAAAATAAAAATTACTTTATATGGTGATAGTTATGTCATCTTTTGACTTTATAGATAGTATAAATATAAATATAAATTTATGCACTAAGAGTTTTTAATGTAGTTAATGCATATTTATCATTGATCAATATTGATTCTTAAATAAATAATTATAAATTCTTAAATAAAATTAAATAAAAGTAATATATGGATAATGTAAGTCCATCTAAAAACTTATAATTCCTATAAATATTTAAGGTACATTCAAATCACAACTAGTTAACACATAAATTTTAGGGATGATAAAAAAACTCGTACTCGTGGGTACTTGCGGATAAAACTCGTACAGGGACGGGTACGGGTCACAAACAAGTACCCGCGGATATTATAAACGAGTTTTTAAAAATACATGTATTACATATAGGCCGGTATAGGTATTATGGTACTCGTGTCTGTGGGTACCCGTTATTTATATGATTAATATATTATATTTAATTAAAAAAAGTACATTATTCTAATATTCATTACACTATGTACATTTTTTTTTATTTTGTTTACATATTTTATTGAGTTTGGTAGTGAAACTCCCTACAAATATGATTACATGTGTAGAAACACACATGTTTTACAAAGAAAATATATATTTTTTGTTACGAAAATGAGAACAAGAAATCACACAAATAGAAAACACCAATAAATTTAGCATTTTTGCCAAATATTCAATCAAAAGGTACAAAAATAATTAAGTTTCATCTCATTTGAAACATAATAGAAGTAGAAAATTAAAAATTCATTTATAATATAGGAAACACGTGGGTAGCCATTGTACAAACGAATACCTACATACGGATACCCGTACGGGTACGGGCGGGTATGAGTAATGCTCTCCTATTTTTAAACGAATAGCTACTGTCCGTGTCCGTTGTCATCCCTAATAAATTTGCTTAATCTCCTCTTCTTGTGGTTTGAATTTGTTTTTCATGGTATTTAGAATTTTTCTCATTCTTCACCAAGTTGAATTGCGAAGGAAACATTCCACAGTTTTAAGTTGAAAAAGAGTATCAGACATCATAAATACATCAATGCCACCTTGCAAAAAAATCATATGTTTTTATCATATTTGAATCAAATTGACTTTCCCTCCTCTTTTTAATTTCTTTCTACGGTAGGCGGGGAAATAATTTTGTTTTATGTTAAATCTCCATGTTTCTCATTACCTTTCCTCTCAAGCAACCTTGCTTCTATCAAGATAAGTTATTTCCAGCAAGTTTTTTTTTTGCCTTTGGGCTTTCTTTATTTCCCTTTTAATTTGTTTCTTTCATTTGTTTTGGGCTTTGTTAGTTGAAGCCCCACTTTTTCTCTTTTTGTTTAATTAGTTAGTATCTTTCACTTTTTGGTTATTTCAGTTAGGTAATTTAGTTATTTGGCTTCTATAAATAGTCATTAAAGCCTTCTCTTTGTAATTATCTTCTTAATAATAAAATTCTCAGAGGTCATTTAGTTTACTCGTTTTTCTCCTCTCCTCTTTCATTGAATCTGATCCCATTGACATGGTATCCAAGCTTTCAAAGCTCTGATCACCACTTATCTTCCTCTCCTTCTTCATTCACTTCCCTTCACTGTTTTCTTTTCTCTTCTTAAAAAGGATGAACAACAACGTCCGAGATTGAAACCCCTTCTTTCTTCACTCTAGTGAAAACCCATCCCTAGTCCTTGTCACTCTTTCTCTAGATGGAACAAATTATCATTCTTGGTCAAGGGAATTGAAACTAGTTCTTGAATCTAAGAATAAAATCATGTTCATCAATGGAACTCTACCTCCACCGGAACCAGAAGATCCCTTATACAGACCCTAGAGAAGATGCAATACAATGGTGTTATCTTGGATACAAAACTCAATCATAGTGTCCATAGAAATATCGATCCTATGGATGGACTCTACGAGAGAAGCTTGGAAAGATTTGAGGAAAGGTTTTCTCAAGGAGATATGTTCAGAATGGTAAGTTGTAAGAAGAATTTTAAAAGAGATTCACCCATCTTACAAATCACCTTCTTGCTCTTGGTAAGGTATTATCTAACACTGACTTGAACTTGAAAGTTCTAAGATCACTTACCAGAACATGGCAACCAAAGGTAACAACCATTTCTGAAAAGAAAATTTTATCCAAAATGTCTTTGGCTGAATTATTTGGAAAATTGCAGCAACACGAGTTAGAAGTCAGCCAACTGGATCAACATGAAGAACGGGAGAAGAAAAAGAAAAATATTTCTCTAAAAGCAAAAGTTGACAAATATGAGTCATTAGAGGATGAATCTGATAAAGAAGAGATAGAAGACTTGACATGAGTCTTCTTTTGAAGAAATTCCTCAAAAGGAATAAAGGTGGTAGAACTGGACAAATAAGAAAGTTCACCAAGAACAACGATGCCTCTACTTCAAATCAGACTTTTACATGCTTCGAATGTGGCAAGGCTTGTCACATGAAGATGAATTGCCCAAAATTTGAAAAAGAATTCATTCAAGGGAAAGAATGAAATAAAGACAGGAAGAAGAGCATAGATAGCTTGGGAAGACAAACTTCTGAACCAGAAAATGAGGAACAAGCATGTAACGCCCCGAAAAATACTTCTCAAAAACATTGCGGAAAAATAGGTAAATTTTTTTGTTGAAATGAATTATATAAAATTGCCTCCTTTTCAAATCTTTCTTTTCCGGGACATCACTTTAACTAACTTGAATGCGGAAAATCAACTTATAGTTATCAAATGATAACTTAACCTGATTCACAATTTCCTGAGTAATATAATGCATATAATCGGTTAAGTTATAGTTAGTTCATACAAACTAGGTCAACAAAGGCGGAAACTACATCGCCAATAAATATTCAAAATCAAAAAGAAAAACAGCCCCCTAACCAAAAACAGAAATGGGACATCGACGACCCACAAGCTGACTCAAAAGATCCCAGGGATGTTGGACCCCTTACTCGGGTCCTCCTCCTCCTCCGATTCAGACACGAGGTTGATCACCTCCACCGAGCTCTCTACATTTACGAGCTCAACGACCTCGTCCTCCTCTTCCTCTTCCTCCACTTCGTTATGCCATAACCCCGCGACATAATTTGGAGGGGATGACATTCTCAAAACCGGAGCCTTCTTGCAGGGACCTCCTCCAAGAACCCGGCTCCTCTGGGCTCTACTGGATGACGGAGCATCCAAACAATCTGACCACGTCCGATGACCGTGGGAGGGAACAGCGCCGTCACTCCTGACTGGCGGGTACCGGAGTCCATCCTTTGGAGACCTCAGCCTCCTTGGCGGCAAGGTGAAGGAAGCATCAATGTAGGTATCGGGTTGAGGGATCATCATCGATGACCCATTGCACACCATGTGCAATGACAGACCGCAGGGGCAAGTGTATGTATATCTGTGCCCATCACTATCCCATTGTCCCATCGGGGACATCGTGAAGTGATAACCTCGAATGTGAGTGTTATTGTTGGCCATCTGCATATCAAATATATACAAAACAAGAACAATACAGTAGAGAGAGTAAGACATCTAATGAACATAAATTCATTGACGGCGTGGACTTACTCAGAATATCACACTCAGACATAAAATATATTTTAACATATAGTTCATCATTGACATCATGAAGAAGTTCATAACCTACCATTTATTCCAACAAACCAATGTATCAAATAATATAATCAACATTTACTCATAACCATATCACATTCACAAACGTAGGAATACACAATGCTTGTAGCTCACATGTGGGAATTCACTTCCACAATGATAATGTATGCATGATATGTCATGATTATCTACCTACACCAATATCCATCCAACATCCTAATCGGAAATAATCGAGACTACAGGTCCGGTACCAAGTCGCTTTGTACGCACCCGAAATAACATATCCTCGCAAGG
>NC_032026.1:3800701-3809675 GCF_001865875.1 Lupinus angustifolius
CGGTGCTCTAAGTTGTCCCGTCATTTCCTCTCCACTACTTCAGGGTCACAATGCAATGCATACTTAGTCAGAGTCAAATGCAAGTGTATTAATCAAACACATGATCGGCCCATCCTTAAGCCATCTCCCGACAAGGAATGCTTCTCGTGGGACCCGATAGTACGTCAATCGTACATGCTCAAGGTAACATCGCAATCACTACAACCCATCACCGAATAATCCTTGACAGTCACATGACCAAGCTTCTTACGGTCGGTCGATCGTTGTTCAGTGATATCGTGTATCCTTACTAGGGTACCCCCCTAGTTCACAACCTCAAGTCGGATACTTGCCCAACAAGGCATAAACATTTTCACACTTTTGTGGAGTCATGCTTCTCATCTAAGCCATGATCTCATTCCACAACTTTTATATCACGACACACCCTACCCGGGTTCATCGCATTGTTCACCACATCATTTCATTTCAATCATTCCACACTGTCCCTTGCCAAAGCAGGGACTGGTCGCCCAAGCGACAATTAATCTTCACATCTCAAATAAACTTAAGTCTTCCTCGCCCAAGCGAAGGTACTATCGCCCAAGCGAGATCTCTTCTCACTCAAGCAAGACATCTCTCGCCCAAGCGAGAGAGTTCCAGGGGCATATTAAAATCCTGGGCGTTCTCGCCCAAGCGAGGCCCTTACTCGCCCAAGCGAGGCCTCTTCTCGATCAAGCGAGACATCTCTCGCCCAAGTGAGAGAGTTCCAGGGGCTCATTAAAATCCTAGGCTTTCTCGTCCATGCGAGGCCCTTCCTCGCCCAAGCGAGGCTAGCTCACCCAAGCGAGATTTTGTCGCCCAACCGAGGGAGTTCCAGAACCAAAACTTCCCCTCGCCCAGTCCCTTGCGTACTCGCCCAAGCGACAGATGAGAGTTTCTCGCCCAAGCGACAGGGACTTGGACAGAATACCAATTTTGCCCTTTTCGACAACCGAAACTCATTTAAACATGGTTTTTCAAACACTGCACATAGAAAAGTTACCAATAACACTCATGTACAATATTCAACACATTTCATCAACAATCGTATATATTCAAAAGCATTCACATACAAAATCTTAGATTTCTTAAAATCCAAGTTAACTCCAAAACTTTTGAGATGGTTTAGGAGATTCGAGTGTCATATTCGGAGACCACTATGTCACAATGTGTTCTCTCTCACCTTAATGAATTGTGCTTTAACTCGACAACTAAGGGTGGTTTAGTTTCAAGGTTCGAACACCAAAATCTTCGTAACTACCAAAATAAAAATCCGTTAGTTTCCGATATTTCTAAAATCGTTACGAAAATACTTAAAATCATTTCTCTTTTTCCCCATCGGGATCATACATCCCTTTCATGCATCCGGTCCAACATCACATGTTCTTAACCATCCTTTTCATTGAAAGTTCGTTCATGATTTCCATCCCTTTTAAAGGTACAGTTTTTGTAAAACTACATATTCCGATTTAAGACATTCTTTGATAATCTCACCACTTTCAAGTAAGTTATTCAAAGTATCATTTAAGATTTTTATGAGGCATTCATGTCCTCATAAACCTTAACATCCTTTTCAACCAAAGTTTCTATTTTTCCAACTTGTTCCAAGCCATGGTTTAAGGCTAAAAACAACTAGAAATACATACATTCTCATTTTTTCTTTGATTTCATCATCATCCCCTTTGGTTAAAACAACAAAGTACATGTAATAAAACATTATAAAAACTCCATGAACACAAGTTGTTTATGGTTTCAACAAAATATTTTCATATGTTCAAGAACATCACCATTTTCGGTTTTGAAGAGAAAATGAGTTAGAAAACATTTTAGAAAGTTTCAACGGTTGAATATGTTCTCGACATGTTCATGAACAACATACTTAAATCTCATCAACATCCATTGGTTGAATGTTGAGAGATCAAGGTTTGAAGATGGAAGAACAAATGAGAAAACTGAGAGAAAAAGATGAAGAGAGGGTTTTACCTTCTCTTGAAAATTTGGAAATGAGAGAGTGTGAGAGAGTGAAGTGTGAAGTGTGAGAGTTTAAGGAGAGAAGGGAAATCAGATTTCCCTCTAGGCAATCATCAAAAAATCTCCTAGGGTGGCTAATGATGAGCTCATGAGATATTTGAGAAAGTGATGTGAGGTTTGCTTTACGGAAGAGCAATACGGTTTTGACAGCGGTCCAAAACCGACTGTCTCCGAAAATCATGAAAATTTACCACCAAATTGGAAATACAACTATAAGACTAAATCTCAACTAGAGTTTTGTCTAATTCTTTACCGAAAATTCTCAGAAATTCATTTTCGAAAATATAATTAATAGCAATATTAATAAAATCTTATAATTCAAAATCATAAAATTCACGGTGTTACAAAGCACATCTCTCCTTGATGGCATCTCAACATTCTGATGATGAAGAGGTAAATGACTCAAAACTATATTCTTCTGAATTACAAACTGCATTCAATGACCTACATGATGAGTACATCAAACTCACAAAAAATGTTTTTAAAACAGAAAACTGAGTTAGATTCATTTAGAAACAAACCTTCATCATCATCATGTCAAAACCGTATTGCTCTTGAAAACAAAGTTACAACATTAAATCTTGAACTTAATAAGATAAGTAAGAGCAGTAAAAGTTTAAATAGAATCGTCAATGATCAATGACACTCAACAGATCGAAGAGGTCTTGGCTATTCAAAAGGCCACGTTTCTAAGAAACCTAGGGTCCCAATTAAGATAAACTTTCACAAAGGAAGTATCCTTCCTCATAAACATAATAATGATATAACTAGGATACATAACCATCAACCCACATGCACATATTGTAAACATCACGGGCATACACCAAACACCAAATAACAAATTGTACATATTGTAAATACCATGGGCATACACTAAATACTTGCATGATTAGAAAATATGGTGTACCCCTTAGTCATTATAAATTGGTTGATAAAGGTGCTAACCATATAGGACCCAAAGAAAATTGGATACCTAATAAAACTTAACCTATTTTGCAGGATAATTTGGGAGTCGCCTGTAACCTATGGTATTTGGATAGCGGCTGCTCAAAATACATGACGGGCGACAGATCAAAATTCTCTGTCCTTAATCCAATGGACAAAGGATATGTCACATATGGTGATAATAACAAAGTAAGAATTCTTGGAGTTGGTAGAATTGGCAAGCCTCCCTCAACTACTATAGAAGATGTGTTATATGTTGACGTACTCAAGCACAATCTTCTTAGCATAAGTCAACTATGTGACAAAGGCTTCCATGTGACATTCTACCCAAATAAGTGCATCATAGAAAGTAAGAATCCTCAACACTCTAAACTAGTTGGTAAGAGAATGAATAATATATATATATATATATATGATTGATATGAATTCATCTTTACCAATAACATGTTTAGTTGCAAACGATAATCATGATGCATGGTTATGGCATAGTAGAATTGCTCATATTTACATGGACCATTTGAACAAACTTATAAAGAAAGACTTAGTTGTTGGTTTACCCAAAATGAAGTTTGTTAAAGACAAACTATGTAGTGCTTGTCAAATGGGTAAACAAACAAAAAACTTCTTTCAAATCAAAGCATATGGTTTCATCTGATAGACCATTACAGCTACTACATATGGACTTGTTTGGCCCCTCAAGGATAAAAAGTTATGATGGTAACTACTATGCTCTTGTTATAGTAGATGATTTTTCGAGATACACTTGGACTCTATTCTTAGTGCATAAGAATGAGGTATTCAAAGCCTTTAGCATTTATGCTCAAAGAGTACAAAATGAAAAATCACTTCAAATCGCTGCAATAAGAAGTGATTATGGGGGAGAATTTGAAAACTCTTCTTTTGAATAATTCTATCATGATCTTGGTATCAATCACAACTTTTCTGCTCCTAGAACACCACAAGAAAATGGTGTTGTAGAGAGAAAGAATAGGTCTTTAGAAGAACTGACTCGAACAATGTTAAAAGAAACTAACCTCCCAAAATATTTATGGGCAGATGCAGTAAGTATTGCTTGTTATGTTTTGAATCGAGTTCTCAAAAGACCTATTCTCAAGAAAAACCCTATGAACTCTTTAAAGGTAGAAAACCAAACATTTCTCATTTGTATGTNAATGTTTTGTTTTAAATAATGGAAAGGATAAATTGGGTAAATTTGATGCAAAAGCATATGAAGGGATCTTCCTAGGCTACTCTATTACGAGTAAATCTTACAAATTTTTTAATAAAATAACACAAGCCATGGAAGAATCTGTTCATGTATCTTTTGATGAAACCAATGCTGAGATAAAAGATGTTATAACTCTGGATGAGGAGGAACTGCCAAGTTCTTCTTCAAATGAAATTTCTATTATTGAATCTACAACTGATACTGAGCAATTAAAAATGAATGATAACCTACCATCTCAAGAGGAGCACACTCATTCATATTTACCAAAAGAGTGGAGAACTCATCGATACCATCCAATTCACAATATTATTTCTGAATTAAATACGGGTATCACAACCCGACGAATGCTTGATAAAGCTTGTCTTAACATGGCCTTCGTCTCTCAAATCGAACCCTCCAAGATTGATGAAGCAATTCATGATGAACACTAGATTCTTGCTATGCAGTTAGAATTAAACCAGTTTGAGAGAAACGAAGTTTGGGAACTTGTTCCCATACCTAAAAATAGGCATGTTATTGGAACTCGGTGGGTATTAGAAATAAATCTGATGAAAATGATATAATAGTTAGAAATAAAGCTACACTAGTCGCCCAAGGATACAACCAGGAAGAAGGTATCGATTTTGATAAAAATTTTGCTCCGGTTCCTAAGCTTGAAGCTATTAGGCTATTACTTGCATATGCTTGCTCTTTGAATTTTCAGTTATATCAAATGGATGTAAAGAGTGCTTTCCATAACGGCTACATTCAAGAAGAAGTGTTTGTCGAACAACCTCTTGGTTTTGAAGATTACAAACATCTTTCTTATGTCTACAACTTAAAGAAAAGCTCTTTATGGCTTAAAGCAAGCTCCTCGCGCATGGTATGATCGTCTAACTAAATTTCTACTTGAAAAAGGTTTCAACAAAGGAAAGGTCGACACTACTCTCATCATAAAGAAAATAAATCATCATACTTTACTTATTCAAATTTATGTAGATGATATTATTTTCGATTCTACTAACGAGTTGTTATGTAGTGATTTTGGCAATATGATGCAAGGAGAGTTTGAAATGTCTATGATGGGGAAGTTAAATTACTTACTTGGATTATAAATCAAACAGCTTGACAATGGTATTTTTGTGAGTCAATCCAAATACTGCAAAGATTTTCTAAAAAGATTTGGCATGGATGGATGCAAGCAAATAGCTACTCCTATGGGATCTGGAACTTACGTCAATACGGATGAAGCAGGAAAATCCATCAAGATATCAAAGTATCGAGGTATGATTGGATCTCTTTTATACTTAACTGCCAGTAGACCTGATATCATGTTTGGTGTGTGTCTGTGTGCTCACTATCAATCCAAACCAAAAGAATCACACTTAGTTGTTTTTAAGAGAATCATGAAATATCTTAAAGGCACAGCTAATGTTAGACTGTGGTATCCAAAGTAAAGTATATGTGACTTGGTTGGATATTCAGATTCAGATTTTGCAGGATGCAAAACTGAGAGGAAAAGTACAAGTGGTACTTGTCATATTTTAGGAAATGCTTTAGTTTCTTGGTCACGTAAGATACAAGCATGTGTATTCCTAAGCACTGCTGAAGCAGAATATATTGCAGCAGGTAGTTGTTACGCCCAAGTGTTGTGGCTTAAGCAACAATTACGAGGTTATGGTTTAGATTTGGGTTGCACTCCTCTAAAGCATGATAATACTAGTGCAATAAAACTCACAAAGAATCCGGTTATGCATTCAAGAATCAAACATATTGATATAGGCATCACTTCCTTAGGGACCATGTCCAAAACAAGGATGTGTCTATAGAATTTGTTGATACTTATAACCAACTAGCAAATATATTCACTAAACCTTGGGCAAAAGAACATTTCTATAAAATTAGACGAGAATTAGGCATTCTTGATGAAACATATTTAACTTAAATGCATATATATGACTATATCTATGCTTCATTATATCTATTTCATGCCTACCTGAACTTAAATGTCGTTATTTATGTTTAAAAATTTCAATTTTTGGGTTAAAAATCATTTTCATAGCTTAGGTTTGCCTAAAAATAACTTTTTCTAGGGTCAGTAATCGGTTACACTGGAGAGTATCTGATTACAAGGTTGAACAACGTGTTTCAGTAACCGATTACCCAAAGTGAGTAATCGATTAGTCTGAGTTGTTGTTTGAAAATTTTAAAAAAAATTATTCGAGTAACCGATTACTCAAAGTGAGTAACCGATTACTCTATATTGTTATATATGTATTTTTTGCATTTTTTTTTTACTTTTTCAAACTCATCTTCCTCACTCAACTCGTGCTTTCTCCTACTCAACCCTCCCAAACCCTAAAATCTTGGTTTTTGATCCGTTTTAAGTGCTTTTTGTGGCTATTCTTATCACATTTTCACTTCTAAACCTTCATTTTTGTGTTTAGTAACCTAAATAAAAAACCCCAAATCTCAAAAACCTAAAACTTCAAAACCGAAAATCAATAGCTTCCTCTTCCAAAACCAAGAAGCAACACACCTCCACGACTCAAAAGAGGCAAGGAACTACTTCTCTAGATTTGGTAAGGCTTCTAGCTAATGAGGAACAACGCAAAGTGTTTTAAGAACACTTCCATGGACGCATCATTTTCACTCCAAAATTTGATAATGTTGGAAATTTTGAGTTTGAAGATTTTATTTTCCCTTATCTTTTACGTCAACAAAACCTCTTTGATTTTTGTTGTGAGACAAATAAAATTTATCCAGAGTTTGTGTGAGTATTTTACTGTAACTTGAACTTTGGGAAAAATTGTCTTACTTCCTATGTCAAAAGAAAAGACATTGTTTTGGATCTTAAAACTTTTAGCCCATTGTTATGTAACATACCCTATCAAGGTAGCATAATGGCTTACGGCCTTGTGTGTGAATGGGATAGTTATGATGGGAAGGATTTTTGTCATACTTTATGTAGACTTTCAATAAGGGAAAATAGAACAGCATAAGCAACATGGCTTTGGCGAGACCGTCAAAAACCGAGACATCCTATCTACTGGATATCTCAAGCTTGAAGACCATTTGCTTCATTATTTTTTGAGCTATGTCATCTTACCAAAATTTTCAAATCATTCTCAAATAAGTGACATAGAACTCCAATTGATGTATGCTTTAAAGTTTAACATCAAGATCAATTGGGCTCTAATGATAATGAGACAAATGTGGACTGTTAGAGGTACTCAAAGTCATTTGTCATATGCAATCTTCATAGCCAACATTCTTCAGCATTTCGGTGTTTCTACAAATGGTGAAACAAAGGTGCCTCTGAATCTTCGAGAAAGCCAAATTGATGTGGAAGTGATCCACAAAATGGGTTTCACCCAACACCCTCGAACCCGCACCTACAAACATAAAAACGACAAGCCAATTGTTGCTACTGAACCATCTGAACCTGTAGCTCCTAACCCTCTTGAACCACAACCGTCTGAGTTTCATGCTCAATCGTCCTCATCTGCTGCTATGCCTACGAACCAAATGACTATGAATGAGTTGTTTTCTCTCCGAGGCTACATCACTAACCAGATGGATGCTCTCGACTCTAAGAATCAACAAACCCAATATGAACTTCTGCTATGCCTACGAACCAAATGACTATGAATGAGTTGTTTTCTCTCCGAGGCTACATCACTAACCAGATGGATGCTCTCGACTCTAAGAATCAACAAACCCAATATGAACTTCATCGCCTCTCCTCTAGAATGGATAGCATAGATATTGATGAAGAGAATTCGGAGCCTGAGTCTTAGAATATCTGTTGTTAGGATTTTATGGTTGTATTATTTTCAAAATTCGAACAAATTTTTATTTCTGCTTATTTATTATTTTTAAGTTATTGCTGCATATTCCTATACAAGTTACTTTATGATATTTTGTGTTTATTGTTCCATTCTGGATACATGTTTGAAACATCTTATTTATGCATTGCAATACTTGCCTATCTATATATTAATCCATACATGAGTATATGCTATCATATTGATATATCTTGATTATATAAGTGTATGTATGCTATATATATTGTGTTGGAATCTCTTTGCTTTTCTACTTTTTGATGAAGTCAAAAAAGGGAGAAAAGTTGGGGGAAGTGTATTTTCTGTAAAATTATTTCAGGCACATTACTCCAAAAGAAAGGGGGAGCATACAAGATGGGGGAGCATACTCAAGTCAAACTTCAACATATCTCAAAGTATGCTGCTCTCAAGAAAACTACACTGTCAAGAAGATCTTGGTTTGTCATCATCAAAAAGGGGGAGATTGTGAAGAATATCTTTGCTCCTAACCTTGGCAAGGTTTTGATGAAGATATCAACATCACCAAAAATAAGAAAAGAAAGATTACTTATGAAGACCAAGAAGATTAAAGCTTCAAGATGAAAGTACGCATGTCAAGATGAGCGCTTTGGAAAGCTTTCTCACTATGTGTTTGGTTTTGATGAGGACAACTTGTGTTTATAAGAGCTTGAAGATCATCAACAAATCAACGTGCTTAAGTCTCAAGATTGGTATTAGACTTAGACTAGTGATTAGTTTATGTTGAGTCTAAGGCTTAGGTAAACTCAATACATGTCTCATATGCATAAAACTTTAAATCATTTTAGTTTTGAGATATGTCATTTATAATATGTTCATGCATCACATAAATACATGTAATATGTGCATCCTAGGCATAAACTTAGTGTTGAACATGTATAAATTAAGTGCATAACGTATTTGAGTTTTG
>NC_032026.1:3809775-3829432 GCF_001865875.1 Lupinus angustifolius
CATGTTATATGAGACTTGTGTTAGAGTTTTAGAGTAAGGTCTTAATTGTTAAATTTGATCATTATAATTGCTTTAGATTACTCTATGTTTTTGTTGTAAAAAGTGTTGTAACTTTGGGAATCTCAAGGTGTCTAACCACCAACGAGATTGTGTTGTATCTTCATTAGCTTAGAGATCTTGATAGAAAGAATAGGTTCTTAGCTGGGGCTACACCGCAAGAAAGGTTTTCTTGGGCGGTAGGAAGGGAGTAAAACCAAGGAATAAGGTTCTTTAGTTTCAAGTGAATGTCTAAGTGTTGTAATTGGAAGAATTGCTTGTAAAACATTATTTCAATTATAGTGAAGAAAAATCTCCCAGACCAGCCGGGAGGTCTGGATGTAGTTTGCAAGTGGACACGCAAACGAACCAGGATAAAAACCTTGTTGTAGGCTTTTTCTTTCCATCTCTCTCTTTATTGCTTTAATCGATTACTTTGTATAGTTGTTTTAATTGTGATATTCTGTTTCTATACTGTACTGTTGTAACTCTGATATATATGTTAGCTCTTTATATTCATTTCAATCTCGGTTGATTGTCGTGCAAGAAACTGAATCTATTTGTGTAATCTGAGCTATTTTAATCGATTAAGTTGATTGCATTAATCAATTATTTCTATTCTGTTAATTGATTAATCTGGGGTTATTTCAGCATTAATTGTTGTTTTCGAAAAGCGGATACTCTGACCGCTACACCTATTCAACCTCCCCCCTTCTAGGTGTATTTTAGTCATTGATACCTAACACAAGACAATTAGTCTAAGTCTAAATAGGTACTTCTATCTTATACTCTTTTATATACTAAAGGAGTAATGCTCAAAATATTTTAAAAGAAATTGAAACACTTCAAGTTTTAAATGAAGACATTTTTTAAAATAATGTGTAACAGGTTAATAAAATTTGAGTAACAGGTTACATGAGTGAGAATCAGTTATCCAACAATATTTAAATTGGAGTAACCGATTACTCAAATTTGAGTAACCGATTACTCTAAGTGAATTTTAAATTGGCGGATGGACAGAGAGTTTGAGTAACCGATTACTCAAGTGAGTATCCGATTACTCAATATAATTTTTCAAAATGTCTCATTTGGGTAACCGATTACCCACTTGCTGTAATCGGTTACTGAGAGCTATTACATCAGTTTTTCAGATTTGAAACTCAAGGGTTTTCATCCCAAACGAAATGTCTTCATTCCAAACAATTTCTACTCTTTCATAAAGGCACAATGACTGATTGGAAAGTCTATTTACAGGCCTTAGAACTCACAATGAAAAGAACTTTTCTCACAACTCTTTCACACTTTTCTCACAACTTTCCTACATTTTTCTGAAATAGTTTTCTGAACTTCTAGCAACTTGAACACAAACTTACAAAAGCTATTTTTCTGAGTTGCTTGAAGTAAAGTGTTTCAAAGTTTTGTAAACTTAAAAGAGCATTATTTACTAAGTATACAAAAGAGTTGATTGGATTGCAAGTGTTATTATATTTCATACTTGTAAAGGCAATCATCATTCAAATTCTTCATTCATTGTAATTACTTTCTTTTACGGGGTGTGAATAAAAAGGGGATAGAGTTACTTGGAAAGGTGTTTTCCAAGGTGATAAGTATTAGTGAGTGTGTAAGGTACATAAAGATCTTGGGTGAGATATTGTAATTACAAATCATAATATTTAGTGGAAAATCTCTTGTGTTGCAAGAGTACTGGATGTAGCCTTCGGTGGACAAGAAGTTGAACCAGTATAAAATTCTTGTGTACTCTGTTCTCCCTTACCTCTTTGATTTATTCTTGTTTATTTTCTGCAATATTATCCACTGCCCTTTAACTCTTCATTTTGCAGAAAAAGTAGTCATAATTTCTAGTCAACTAATTCACCTTCCTTCTTAGTTGCAATCTCAGTCTTACAGTAAGTATAAGTCACAACTTTATCGAAAAAAATATATATTAAAATTCAAAAATTATCTCTCAAACTTTAAAAATGTAAGTTATTAAGGACATATGGACTATTGTAGTATGACTAAAAGTCAAAGTGATCCGTCACTTTTCTTTCCCTTACTTTAATCCCTGTTAAAAAATGAACTCCTAAATACATCTCTCACATTCGCAACTACCGGGCAAAATGATCCACTGTATCTTCCCACATGTCAATATTTATAAAGAATAAAATATATTTTTATAATATAAATTATCTTTTTTCGCCACTAAAATTATGATATGTGTATTATTTTTGTAATTTTTAGAAATATTTTTGTACAGGATAATTAAATATGACACATATCATAATTTTAGTGGCGGAAGGAGATAACTTAATCAGAAATGTTTTATTCTCTTAATCAAATGGTTATGTATATGTGATTCCTAAGGTCTTATATATCACTACTTCTTTTTTCTTCTAGCGTGGCAAATCTTCTATGATCCAAATTGGTCCCTGAACATAGTATTATGGCCCAAAATAATCAATGAGTAAAAAACTTGTTATAATATATTGCCAATTTGTTTTTCCACTCATAGATGTCAAGAATACTTGTATATGATGTTATAAATCCTACGTTTTCAAACAAAACAATGCACAAATATATATATATATATATGTGTGTGTTCTTTTTGCATGTGTTAATCATCACAACCTGTATTTTGAACAATTTGCTGCTAGAAGAAAACAAATAAACCACACATGGTAATATAAACAAACAATATTTTATACAGAACGAGAATCATGTGATGCTAATATATATTGACCACTAATTAGTTACTCTTTGTTTACTCATAAAATTAATATGAAAACGAACAAGAATAACTACTTGAGTGGGGCATAATCTAACCATAGAACTATTTCCTAGTCAGAGTTGCCAGTGATTATGACAGTTTTAAGTAATTAATGATGCAATGGTCAACAACTATTGTGATTCAATGACGGTCAAAGCTTTGAGCAAATAGTAGCTAGGCGAAGGACGACCAAGTAAAGAACAATTCCAAATGAGGCATATTGGAAAGAGGCATGAAAGTAGGTAGAGTAGTCAAACAAATAGTTTGAGACTGGGGGCTTTTTTAGGAGCCCTAATGTCAGAATAGTTAAGGGCTTTCTCGATGGTAAGTTTTGGATCTTCATCATTTGGGTTATTTGGTCTCGATACATCACCATTTTATTGTTTGGATAATGTAATTTGAGTGAGGTAGGTGAACTTGCGAGTTTATTCTAGCGTCATCTAAACTTGTAAACTCACGTTATGTCGAAAAATACATGATTTTTTTGCTAACACATGCAAAAAACATATATGTGCTGCATTGTTGATTTGTTAATATTCTTTATTTTTTATATTGATACTCAAGTGGTTTTGTTTGTAAACGTGGGATGTAAAACATCATTAACGAGTATTCTTGACATCTTTGAGTGCAACAACAAGTGGGGACTATGTACTACGGTAATTTTTACTTTGAAGCTATTTTGGGTCATAATGCTCTTTTTTCTGGAATAATTTGGGCCACTAAAGAATTTGTCACACTAGAGAAAGAAGTAGTGACACATAATCACCGTTGAGTGCAACATATGCAAAAGTCTTCGGTCAAACAGATGTTGTCTAAGGAAAAGTGATGGAGGAACCATTTTGTCCAACATTTGTGAATTTAAAGGGTGTATTTAAATTTTATTTTTCAAGGAGTAAAAGTGGGATGGAAATAAAATTACATGACCAATTTTTTCTCTTATAATATTAAATGGTTGAAATTCTTTTTATGTAGTATGGCGTCTCGATTTCTGGTTGATCGTCGATTTCATGACTTAGGATGAGAGAGAAAAGACATTTCTCCATATTTTAAATGATTTGGAGTTGTAACTAAGTTTTTTGTGAGTAAAATGTAGAAAATTCTATTTATGTTTGATTTGAAGTGTTATGGTCTTTAAGTTAGAGATTTAGATTTGATAGTCAATTATGGATCAGGAAAGATGTTAGTACTTCGTCCACTCATACTAAGATTTTATCTTATCAATTACTTGAATTATTTTATAACCTAGTCTTGTTTAAATATTTATTATTATATTATTTTTTAATTATATTAAGGTTAAAATATTTTTTTTTATTTTTGTATCTGCAAGAATTCATCTTACTCATACATATCCTTATGTATGATAAGGAATAAACACTTACGTATTTTTTGTGTAAAAAGTGTTTATGCGTTGGAGTGATTTTTATTTAATTTAAGTTTCAAAAGGAAGAAACAATGTTTATGATGACAACCTCTTAGGGGCTGCCTTAATATAGGATCGTTTTAGGTTGACAATTTAGGGCTTTTGAGGACCTAATTCGGTTTTGTGAAATTAGGGTAATATTAGGGATGTTTTGGTTAGGGTTGGGCTGTTAGATTTGGCTAGGTTATAATGTAGTTGAGTGTTTAAGGTATAGGGTAATTGTGTTTGTGGGGGAATCTTAGGGTTTATAGGGCGTAAGAGTCTCGGCTTAATGGAGGTGATGAAGACTGGGGTAGGTCTTTATTTTATGTTGTAGGGTAGGATTTTGTGTTTAGGGTAGGCCACGGTTTGTAGGGTTTAGAATGTATATTGGGACTATTTTGAGTGAGGTAACGTGTATAAGGTTTAGGTCAAGATTGGATAGGAGATTTAAGGTTAATGTTCTCGGTTGGGAATGGAGGAAGTGTTTGGGAAGATTTGAAATATTATGGATGAAGATGATTGATGAAAGAACGGGTGGTGAAATGTATGATTTGTAGGACGAAGGTGAAAGTGGATTAAGAATGAGATGGAGGACGCCACAAACATGGAAGCTTGATAGGTCAGGTGTTGCTTGTCATAAGCTTAGAAAGCTTGATAAAAGCTCATCAATGGTCACGGCCAAAGGATAGGGTTTAGGAGAACTCTCAACTAAACAAAACACAAAGTTTTAACTCAAAAATCAACTTGACTTTATTAATGGCAATTCAATTACATAAATAGGCAATTTGAATATCTTGGGCTGAAATAAAAGACTAAGTCCTTATTAACTTGCATACTGAAAAAATCCTAATTAAAATTTAGGCTAAAATTAAATATGAAATAATAATGTAACTCCTAATTCAAATCATGTAAATAATGGTTGCAACCAGAATGAGTAACTTGGTCTTGAATGAGCTCGGCCTTGGTTGAGCGGGGCTGAGTTATGAATGAGTCCTTGGTTTGACTTTGTTTGGCTGATTTGTTGAGTAGCTACGGTTTTTGAGAAGATAAGATAGAGAACCAAGTCCTTTGCCAAATCCTATCTATCTTTGAGCAACCGAATTTATCTTTTAAGCAAGTAGGATAACAACTTCACAGATCTAATTTCCTTGATTATAGTTATGTCATCCCTATGGTTTTTGACCATATTTAATGATTTATGTGATGTGCATAAATCATCTATCTTTTCCTATTATCATGCCAATCTTCCAATTGTGATTACCTTCCCCTTAATTTGCAAGGAGCCGCCCCCTATCTCTAAGTATAGCCTTATCTTTTTGAGTTCAGCCTTGTCTTCACGGTTTGGACATGAGTTGCTTGTCCAAATGTTGTGGTCGCGCCAATGATACTTTGGCCTAGCCATGCTACCTTGGCCTAGCCATGACTAACTTACCCTTGAACCTAGGTGAACTACTTGGTCACGAATATGGACCATATTACAAATAAATCTCAACCCATATTACATGAATGAAATACTAAAATACTTGAATGAAAATAAACCTAAGACTATATGAGAAATCAGTCTCATTTAATTGATTCAATGCAAATAAAATAAACCTAAGTTGAAATTTAACCTAAGGACATAAATGTCCTTCTCACATACCTTCTCTTGGATCAATTGCGTCCTTTGATACTTTAAGGACCCCTGCCTTAGCCTTGGCCGTAGTTGTAGGACCATCATGACTCCTCTTGCCCTTGGGATCAAAGGCTGCCCTAGGAGGGTTTACATCATCCTTCCCCCTTCAAGTGAATTGGTCCTCGAATTGCCTTCATTCTTATCCTTCTTTCTATCATTGCCATGATCTTTCAAAGAATGGCTAAGTGTAGAAAAAATTTCAGCCTTGGAAGTAGGAACAATGTCACGTGTAGGTTCGGCCATGAACTTGGCTTTTGCCTCACTTTCCTTCTTTTCTTCTTCAATCTTAGCCCTTAGCCTCTTTTGGTCCTCATGCACTTGTTTAGGGCTCAGAGGGGCTAACATTACCATGTGGCCATGGTGCATAAATGAGACTTTGTTGGTGAAACCATTATGGCTAGTGTTCTTTTCATATTGCCATGGTCTCCCCAACAACATGTGGCTAGCTTCCATAGGAGCCATATCACATAAGACCTCATCATGGTATTGCCCTATGGAGAAGGGTACCATGACTTGTCTATCCACAAACAACTCACCCACATCACTTAACCATTGGAGTCAGTAACGGGTGGGGTGTGGTTTAGTTTCAAGATTTAGCTTTGACACTAGTTGTTGGCTAACCACATTAGTGTAGCTACCTCCATCAATGATCAACATGCATACCTTGTCTTGGACCAAACATCTTGAGTGAAATAGATTGTACTTTTGGCCCTCTTCATGCCTCTTGATTTGGCTACCCAAGAGCCTCCTCATCATCAGAATATCACATCAAGCAAATACAACATGGGTAGTTATTTTATGTTTCCCTTTATATAGTACTAGTGTGTATAGGCACTTCGTGCCTGCCGGTGAATATTACATGATACTACATATTCAATTTTTCTATATTTCATTTTTTAGAATTAGAATGTATTTGTTGTATTCTGTGTACTTTATATCATATTTTGTGTGATTTTATGATAATGTTTAATTTAAGGTGAGATATGTGGTTAATTAATGTGTTGGTGGTAGTTGTTTGTGATTATATGATTTTTTGTAAAAAATAAATAATGTTAAGGGTAAAACATGAAATGAAAATTATGTCATTATTTCAAGTTTTGGCTTTATATATAGTATAGATATAGATACTTAATAATTAAATTATGTACTTCCTTAATACTATTTATTATTGCATTAACTGTAATTATCAATGTTGAAATTATTTGTGTTATTGATAAATAGTAAGGGCGAGAATAGTCAAGGTAGCTTATCATGAACATATGTTTCTCAAAAAGTTTATTTAACATTAATAGGTGAGACACAAGCTTATTAAAAACCTACTAAGTCTAATAGGTTGATTTGCATAATTTTATTATATTTTTATATAAATATACATAAAATAAAAATAAAAAATTGTAAATTTTATTGGAAATTTGACACCAGGATATATATTTTGTAATTTTAAGGCAAACTTATTACCATATTAAATATTTATTGACTTATAGTAGACTTTAATTAGTTCAAACTTTTAAAAAGGTTGAACATAGGCTTACAAAATCTTAAACATTCAAATATGCCACGCATATATTTCAATATGTTAAATAGGTTGAGCATGTTTAAGTCGAAGTTTAGGATGGCCTATTTTTATCCTTACTATTTATCAATAATATGATTATTTACTATAAATGTAAGAATAAAAAATGAAAATAGAAAAAGGCACCAAATGTGTACCTGATGTGGCACGAATTTTGAGGGCAAAAGAGGTGTCGCTGCAAAATCTGTATGGGATCTAGGAGATGACAGACTATTGACTTATCAGGCAAAAGATTGAGGACTAGTGCAAATAGACTTGGAGAATGATCAAAACAAACAAGAACAAAGAAATATTGATTTTAAGAGAATTTTCTCTCTTATGCCTTTTTTAGGGGTCTTTTCTGTGTGGTTTTCCTTCGATTTATGAAGGGAAATTGACACATGTTAAAAAATATGGCGATGTTCCTAACTAATGTGCCACTTATTGCTCATTAAACTTTTTAAAAACATTTTTTACTTTTTTTATTTAAAAGAAAACGGAAGGAAAAAAGGAAAAATCTATCATTTCTTATCCTTAATTTATTTTGATTAGTAATTGTTAGCTTCATTGTAATTATGTAACTATATATCAACAATGTGTTGGTCTAATAATGTAAGACTTTGTTAAATCATAAAATGATCAAAGTGTCAATGGTTCGATTCCTGTGAGTGATATTTTTTTAGAGGTGCAGTCATACACCCCGAAAGGAATTAATTCATTATCCAAAACGTAAGAAAATAATATTTATAGTACCAAACAAATTATGTAACCCTGTCAAATTGACATCAAATTTATTTGATTTAATCTAATATGTTTACTTTCAAATTGACACATAATTTATTTATTATCATAAATATTTATATGAAAATCAAATATGTAATTATTATTGACTTAATGTTTTTAATTTCAATAAAACACGTTTTTATTATTATTTTCTTAAATCTTTATTATTATTTTTATTATTGTTTATTGTTTATTTTTTAAACATGTTAAAAATATAAGCCTTATAAAATTACGTATTCATATGTATTAAAGGTTGAATACAAATATCTTATCTTTGAGGTTTAATTATGCATAAGAGATTCTTTTTTAAATAATTCTATATTTGCTCGTGCTCAAGAGTCTTTTGAGATTGTAGTGGACAAATTACAAATTACGAAGTGCGATTAATATATGTAATTTTCTTGAATTTATATAATATTTTACTGTTTTGCTCTTTATATATTTATATTAACTATCCAGTTAATTTTTATCTATTGTATGTCATATTAATTACGTAGGAATAAAATTATAAAACAATCTCATCCTTTTTAGAAACTTTATTAATATTTTTTATCATTTTAAAACTTTGAAAAATAATTTTGATAAGCGATATATGAAATCAAAATTAAAATGAAATATTAGCAAGGCCTTAAACTAGAAAGTAATAAATCTTATCTAATAGGCAATCCACAAGGCCTTCAACATTTTTCTTCTTTATTGATATTGGTGTCTTAATTAAAATTTAGCCAAAGTCAATGAGAGTCTTTTCTTCACAATCTTCCTCTTGTAATGATGACAAGCCACATTTAACAATTTGAGGTTGATTTGGGTTTACTCCATCTATCTTATAAATCTCCCCTTTTGTTAACATTTTAAGTCTTTAATACCCTGAAATAAAAATAAAACACAAAGTCCAAATATTTCTCCCTCTTTTAATATTATCAACAAAAACAAAAACAATAATATCCTAGGCAACATATATGAGGAAACATATAATCTTTAAAAAAAAGTCATAGTTTAACCACAATTAATTGTCCACAAGACAATTCGTAAAGCAAAACATAAAATAGTGCAATTACAACCCAAAAACATCAAACAAACATAGAAAGTTGGGATAAGTCTAAAATATATTTAATTAGTTGTTGTCTCCATACACTTCTATAAAATCTAATCTATATCATCCTTGAGGTTTCTAATGATATGATGCATTCTTGAAGTTATATAGCCACAGAAACTTAGAACCTTTTCAATGATCATGTGATTAGTAAGTGTTCCTACCCGGCGAACCAAAGGTCATATGTTTGGTCGCCGAGGTGGGCCCACTTGTTGGGACCACCAAAGTTGACCCAAGGGACAGCATGCTTTCCGTACTCCACCAACCTACCTGCCAGCACGACAGACGGGTTGCAGAACGGGTGCCAAACCAACCACAGGCTAGAAGACAAGAATGGCACAGTGTACGATCCTAACAGACCGCCTGACACGGGAAAAGCAACTCCCGACAACACCTTTGGTCGGCCACACGTCGCACCACCAGCCAAGAACCCAATGTCAACTCTCCCTCCTATAAATAGGGATATCCACCAACAGGAAGTATCTTAATCTCAACTCCTTGATTCTCTAATATTATTCCTATCACTCATTCTCTCTAGCTCATATACTGACTTGATCGTCGGAGAACCTTTTCAGGTACCTCCACCGGCGGGCCCAACTCTCTTGCTTCCTCCTATCACCTTGGCGACCACTTCCTACCCCTTCATCAACACCTGATCCATCATAGTCCGTATCTTTGTGTTCTGATAAAGAATTCTAGTAAAGAACATTGGCGCCGTCTGTGCTTCCTACTCACACAATGGTAACCACCAGAAACCGAGCTCTATCAACCAGCCAAGTCGACCCTGCACCAAGTACCCTTCCCCCACCGAGACAACCATCCCACCAAGCTAGCCGAAGCCATCATACCACTCCAGAACAGCAGCCAACCACCCAACAACTTCTCCAGATGCTGGAACGCCAAGAGCGGCTCATCCAGCAACAGGCCGACGTCATACAGGAGCTCCGCCACTCCAAAATCAACCCTGAGGATCATTCCGAACGCCCTCTTCACGAGAGTAACCGTGAAGAGTCAGCAAACGAGTCACACCCACCATCCCAATCAACCCCACACCACTCTTGTGGTGCTAGGCATCCTTTTACACCTGCTATCATGACTTATCCCTTACCCTCCCATTTCCACCGCCCAACAGAGTAATCAGCCATAACGAGCCTCGCCCAACACCTCGGTCAACTCAATCGACAGCCTTTCAACACTAGGGCGCCAAACCTCATAAGGACCATCCGCCATAGAAAAGACCCCATCATCCAATAAGCTCGCCCAACGGAGCCACCAGTTAAGACGCCAAAACGGACCCCTCACCCAAATCAAAGGAGGCTCGTATCAAGTCTCCCAGCATACTCATCCAGCATCCTGGCAGATTGGGGGCAACTGTTCCTACCCGGCGAACCAAAGGTCATATGTTTGGTCGCCGAGGTGGGCCCACTTGTTGGGACCACCAAAGTTGACCCAAGGGACAGCATGCTTTCCGTACTCCACCAACCTACCTGCCAGCACAACAGACGGGTTGTAGAACGGGTACCAAACCAACCATAGGCTAGAAGACAAGAATGGCACAGTGTACGATCCTAACAGACCGCCTGACACGGGAAAAGCAACTCCCGACAACACCTTTGGTCGGCCACGCGTCGCACCACCAGCCAAGAACCCAATGTCAACTCTCACTCCTATAAATAGGGATATCCACCAACAGGAAGTATCTTAATCTCAACTCCTTGATTCTCTAATATTATTCCTATCACTCATTCTCTCTAGCTCATATACTGACTTGATCGTCGGAGAACCTTTTCAGGTACCTCCACCGGCGGGCCCAACTCTCTTGCTTCCTCCTATCACCTTGGCGACCACTTCCTACCCCTTCATCAACACCTGATCCCTCATAGTCCGTATCTTTGTGTTCTGATAAAGAACAGTAAGTTTGGCAACCAAAGGATGTGGAATAGGAGAATGCAAAAGAGTTGAAGTAGCAGGTTCCTTGTACGTTCACTCTTATACTTATTGTTGATGCAGCGGAAGCAATCGTTGTGCAGTGTTGGCCACAAGCAATCAAATAATGTGCATAGAATAAATAGAAGAGAAGAAACAAGAGAAATTGTTAACGGAGTTCTGCCAATTGTGCCTATGTCCCCGGGAGCGTTGAGCGGCTACCAAGATATTATTAGAGAATAAGGATTACAAAGTCTGGCACACCTATGGGCCCACCTACCCATTTGGTGCTTATATCTGATGCACATTATAACAAGGGACTTGAGTCCAATATATAACATTGGTTACTTTACTCTATTTCAATACTAGATCATGTGGGACTAATACAATAACATATTTCAAGCATTCCCAACAATTTTCAACTTGATTGAAATAGACGAATTTCTCGCTCCTTTTGGAACTCTACACAAGAATCTTCACCTTAGCGAATATCCAGCTCCACCTTGCTCAATGTCTAATTCTCTTTAACAACTCCTCCACATAAGAGTTTGCTCCCCTTCAGCATAAACCTTCTGAGTATCCTTGACGATGTTACCAAGAGCCTAGCTCTCCAAACTTGTAGTGTAGCTTCCCGTACCGCCATTAAATGGAACGCGCTGCCTAGCCACCTATTGCTAGGAAGTCTTTCGATATATTGGAACCTCTACACAAAAGTTCACAACAATCGTCTTATTCAATACTCAGTCAAACTGAACCTTGGAGCTTCCTTGGAAAGCCTTAACCGCTACCATCATTATCTTCTTCGACAATCCTAGTTCTAAAGAACTATCATACTCCACCATAAGGAGTATACCCACAACACACACCTTGCATCACTGCTAACTAATGTCTGTGTCACATCCTTGCATCAAAGCCAATGCTCATGTCACATCTCTGCATCTCTACCAATGCTCGTGTTACAACTTGCATCAAAGTCAATGCCCATGTTACACCCTACATCAAAGCCAGCCATTGTCCTTGTGCTTTTATGGATTTGCTAACAATTAATATCTTTCGCTATGGCATCTCACACACGCCATTACGATATTCTCTTTCTCATCTCCAATGAGAACATTCTCTCAACATCTAGAGAGTTATTGTCAACATCTAACTCAACACCTCTGTCTTTGTCTCCACCTTGATCCTACCCCAATACATGAACTTATGGGGTTCTGGAACAACACATACATCGCCCACACTACAGTTTTGTCATGTTTCCTTCTCCTTCAACTCATCTACTCTATCTTTGCCATTACCTTTGACACACCTTGTCTAGTCATCACACATTCACCCTCTTTAACCATTATCCGACGTCTGGGTTAAGAGCCATCTACCAATTGGCTCTTATACCAATTGTTGGTACAGTAGAAGCGATCGTTGCGCAGCGTTGGCTACAAGCAATCAAATAATGTGCATAGAATAAATAGAAGAGAAAAAACAAGAGAATTTGTTAACGGGGTTCGGCCAATTGTGTCTACCGGGAGTGATGAGCGACTATCAAGATATTATTATAGAATAAGGATTACAAACCCTAGCACACCCATGGGCCCGCCTGTCCATGGGTGTTTCTATTTGGTGCTTATATCTGGTGCACATTACAACAAGGGACTTGAGTCCAATATATAACATTGATACTCTACTCTATTCTAATACTAGCCAATGTGAGACTTCATACAATAACATATTTCAAGCATTCCCAACAATATTGTTGGTACAGCGGAAGCAATCGTTGCGCAGCGTTGGCCACAAGCAATCAAATAATGTGCATAGAATAAATAGAAGATAAGAAACAAGAGAATTTGTTAACGGGGTTCGGCCAATTGTGCCTACATCCTTGGGAGCGATGAGCGGCTACCAATATATTATTAGAGAATAAGGATTACAAACCTTAGCACACCCATGGGCCCACCTGTCCATGGGGTGTTTCTATTTGGTGCTTATATCTGGTGCACATTATAACAAGGGACTTGAGTCCAATATATAACATTAATACTCTACTCTATTCTAATACTAGGCAATATAAGACTTCATATAATAATGTATTTCAAACAATCCCAACACATATATACCTCATCAATTGGAACTTAAAAAACTCATTTTGTGCATTATGTTCAAATCAATCTTTTGCCAAAGGTGGATATACAAAAGTTATGTAGGATTTGAGTGATAAGACGTGCATAAGGCAAATGGTTATTCGTCTATCTAAGATGATTCATATGATGTATCACAGTATATGCCCAATTGACACATTTCATATTTTGGAAAGCATACATTAAGTGTAATTCCAAACCATTTATATTATTTGAGAATTTTGAAAGTGATATATAGCTAAGAAAGTAAAGTGGCAAATAATCATCTATTTTCATATTGCTAACAAAGATAATATCCCTATTCATAGAAGATTATGCTATTATCCTTTGTTTCTTACTCACAGTTTCTTCCTTGTGTATTCTAAACATAGAGTAATAGAAAGATTTCCTATCAAATTCGTCCAATGACCATGGCAACGCAAAACCTAGCTTTTCTACCATCTTTGCACATACCCATGCTCTATACTCGTGTATTAGAGATATTTCAGGATTAAAAGAGACATTTTCCTTGTTGGTGTTAACCTTGTGTCATATATGGTATTGATGTGATGGACCAACCAGGTTGCCACCAGTATTTGAATTATACACCTGAGAAGCTAGTCTTCTCTCGTTTGTAATTAATAATGTTTTGGTTCCTTTCCGTAAAAGATATGATACAAAATGACAAACTTTTATAAGTCTAGAACCTTCTAAGAATTCCATTTTAGCCTTGCGATAATGTCTTACCTTAGAAATGTGACTTTTAGGTGTAACCCTTGTGAGGTATACTTTGTGTAAGACCGAAATCATACTTCTCATCCCTATATCTTTCATGTCTTATATCATAAATTAGGACTTTCCATCATCATCATCCATGTTCCGAGTGGAATAAAATATCATGACACTCATATATTATTATGTCATAAGGATGACACATTCACATGCAAAAGAGATACATATAGTGTGGTCCCGTTCTAAGGATAATTTTAGAAAACTCTAACCAAACAGCCTTTGCCTTTAGTTAGCTTGAACGGTATGATGGTTGTTAATCCATCATAACACTTTATATTTTATAATAAAGGCTATGTTACCCTCATTAGGGTCACTAACCATGTGGGCATGCATTATTCAGTTCACATTAAAAAAAAAGGAATTAAATTGGATCCTGACAACATTAAAGCTACCGCCAAAATGCCCCCACATAGAACAAGAAAAATGTTATAGGATACTTTTATTGGCTAAACTACATCTTCAGGTTCATCTCACAGTTAACAATTGCTTGTGAGCCTATCTTTAAGCTCTTGTTGAAGGATCAAGTTTCCGAGTGGAATTGATAAATGTCAAGAATATTTTGATAAGACTAAACAATATTTGATGAGCTCACTTGTGTTAATGGCTCCAATGTCTCATCAACCACTAAGAATGTAAATTATAGGATGTGTCTTGCCATAACATGGAGGCAAGAAAGAATGGGCTATTTACTACTTGAGTAAGAAGTTCACTAGTTACAAAATGAGGTATCCATTACTCGAACATACCTGATGTACCTTGGCCTAGGCATGACTCACCTAAGGAAATATATGTCAAGTAATACCACTTGGCTTGTGTCTAAGATGAACCGAGTTTGATACATCTTTGATAAACCAATTTTAAGAGGGATAATTTCCCGATGTCATGTAATGTTATCAAAATATGGCATGATAGTCTATGTCACCCCAATAGAAGGTGACAAATGGACACTAGTCTTAGATGGAGTCTCCAATATGTTTGGACATGGAATAAGAGTATCATTGATCTCTCCACAAGGCAACTTCATTCCTATCACTACCATATTATTCTTCGACTACATCAACAACATATTTGAACATGAGACATGGGTATTAGGTTTGAAACTAGATATACAATCATAAACAAAGGTTCTTGAGGTTTTCGGGAATTTCGCTATAGTTATTTGTCAAGTGAAAGAAGAATGGGAAACTCAGGATAGCAAGATGATATCATATAGAGACTACATACAAGGCTTGGTCGAATAATTCGACCAAATAAATTTCTATCACATTCCTAGAGAAGATAATCGGTTAGTTGATATGTTATCCACTTTGTCCTCTATGTTCCATATAAGTGGTAATGATCAACCACTCATCAACATAGGAAGCATAGACCAGCCATCTTATTTCCATACTATAGAAGATGAGAGACATGCAAAGCCTTGGTATAATAATATAAAGAAATGCACCAAAAAGAAATAAAGTACTCATAGTGCTTCATAGAACGACAAGATGACGTTTAGAATATTGGTCATGAGTTTCTTCTTGAGTGAAGATATTCTTTACAAAGAAATCTTGACATGGTACTTCTTAGGTGTGTATAACTAAGAGAAGTAGAAATGATACTCAAGGGCGTAGATGAAGGTTTATTTGGGACTCGCGTGAATAGAAATGTCATGGCCGGGAAAATATTGAGGGCAAATTATTTATGGTTAATAATGGAAACTTGTTAATGGATTATATAAATAATTGTCACAATTGTCAAATCTATGTTGACAGCATTAATGCACCCTCAAAACCTTTGAATGTTTTATCAATACCATGCCCCTTTTCCATGTGGGGAACAAACATTATCAGACCCATCAAACCAATACTTACAATGGGTATGGTTTAATACTAGTTAAAGTGAACCTCCTTTGGGGAGGTTCTATTGTTATGATCTATCTTGGTTGGTGTATTTTGACCATGGACAATTGTTAAGTAAACTTAGGCAGCAGAATAAGTATTGTAAGATAGAAGATGTTGGGTAAGATTAGAGGTGGTTTAGATGCCAAAAACACTTGAGATGTTTGATTAGCCAAAAATGTTGTTTGCCACAAGAAGCTTAGATTCTTGATAAGAACAATTTGATATTGGTTCAACCAAGAAATTAAGAGAACTTGCTCACTAACAATGAAGATAATCCAATATCAAATTCAAAGTTATTTTATTCGTGAATCACACGGCCTCGGTAAAAATATCTCATTTAGATACATAGAGTTTTGACTGGGCACGATAAAAACCTTACAAGCATAATTTGACACATAAGTCAAAAGTTTGGCTCAAGCCACCTTGGTTGGATTTAGAGTAACTTCTTGGACTTAAAACATAAAGTATAAGCTAGAAGTTGACAAGGCTGAACATGAGCTCATGTGTATGGATACTAACTAAGGGTTAACAATAACTCTTTACACCTCTGAAAAATTATTAGGTGCAAGTTAAGGTTCCCCACGAGGTATATGACCTCAAATTATCATTAGGGCCCATAGAAGTATCATGTAAACCCCACAAAGTGGACTTAAAAACATACTCACAGAACCTATAAAGTGTATATGTGACATTTTGAGTTTTACTTGACAATTAGAAACATTATTTAAGTGTTTTGGGGCCCTAAAGGTCCTAGCCGGGTTTTTAGCCGCAGTTTGGTTTCCCATTTGAAATTTGGCTTTTAATTTGGTCATGAGACCTCTGAATCTTCATGGCCAATATATCATCATCAACAAAAATAACATTGACAAGGTTTTGGGTTCATAATAACTCAAATTTTTCAGGTTATAAAATGGTGTAAAACAAAGATCAACACGTAGGCCAAATAAAGTAGCTTGGAGTACGAGCTAGGGACTGTTATCGTTTTCACCCACAAATAGTGAGGAATTCAAATTATTTTCTAATGAATATAGTGTTACCAAGATAGAAATTTAAAATATGAAAAGAAGCATAGGTCATGTGTACAATTTTGATTTTAGGAGCCCATTTAATCATGGAAACAAGAAGCAAGAGCATTTCTTGTTGCTCAAGATTCTTCGGTTGTTTCTATGGCTTCTTAGCCTTCATGATTGAAACTCCAATCATTAGAAATGAGTTTATAAGCATTAATACAGAATGATAAGAAATTATATAGCATATAGATGGGCCATATTTTCAATTCTGAGGAGTTACAAGCACTTAACAACATCTCGTAACACATATGTCATGGAATTGGTTCATTGTTGTTGCTAGGATGTGGTTCTCTCTTATTTCATTCAATTCATGATAATTACAGAGGTATGATTCAGATATTTCAAGGGATTCTACATGCAACACGAAAATTGTAAGTATTGGATGGCAACTAAGAGGGAGTGAATTAGTTGTCAGGAGTAATGGTCAATTTTTCTACTATAATATCATAATGCAATGCCACAAAAATATTGCAGAAAAATTACCAAATAAAACTTCAAATAGACAAAGAAGGAGTAGAAAGAAGAGAAAAAGAACACCAATATTTATATTGGTTCACCTTCTTATCTGTCGAATGTTACGTCTAGTACTATTACAGCATACGAGATTTCTTTACTAGATATTTTGAGTTGCAATTATAATTTCTCTCCCCGAGACTTCTTGTATCTTACATACTCACAAATACCTCACAACCTTGGAAAACAACCTTTCCAAGTACTTTTTTTCCCCTTCTCACCACACCCTTGTGATGACAAGTTTTACAACAAGATTGAAGAATAAATTTTGGGGCAAGGATTGCCTTTACAAGATATACCAATTCTATAACTTCAATCATCTTGCTCTCAATACATTTAGTATACAATTCTCTTATAATTGTTTAAGTTTAAAAAACTTTAGAACTTGCACTTAAAGCAACTTCAGAAAAAGTCTGAATGAGAATAAAAGTTGCATGAAAAGTGTAGAGAATTTTATGTGAAAATTCGGTGTATCTTGTGTATTTATTAATGGATGTTTTAGTGCCTTTAAATAGGTTTTCAATCAACAAATATACCCTTCCATGAATTTGGGACATGATTGGAATGAAACCATTGAGTTTGGGTAAAAGTTGTTCAATTTGGATTTGAAAATCTAGTTTTAGTAGCTCTTTGTAATCGGACACACCGTAGCGTAACGATTACCCAAACTCTTTGTTTGCGAAATAATTGGTTATTGTTTTGCAGTAATCGGTTACAATGTGTTAAATTTGTTGGATAGCTTTTTACTCAGTTAGGTAACCTGTTACACAATCTTAGTAACATTTTACTCACTGGTACACAGTCCAAGTAACATGTTACCTAGGTCTAGTAACATGTTACTTAGGTTAAGTAACCCGTTACTTAGCTTTTTGAAAGTTGTTTACATTTTCTACGAGTTTTCTAATTTCATTTCAAAATAGTTTTATCTTCCATTTGAAAATTATTTACTAAACATACTAGAGTGTAAATGATAGAAGTACATATTGAAGATTAGACTCTATTTGTCTTGAAGCTTGATCTTCTTTATCTTCAACATCTTCTTCATTTTTCCATATTTTTGTGATCTTGATATCTTCATAAAAACCGTGTCAAGGTCAGGAGCAATATCTTCTTCACAACCTTCCCATTTTTTATGATGACAAACCAACATCTTTTAAAATTGTAGTTTTTCTAATATCAGCATACTTCATAGATTTTGACATAATTAACTTGTATGCTCCCCCTATCTTGTATGCTCCCCATTTGTATTTAGGTTTGTGCATGAAATGGTTTTGACAGAAAAATACAAAACTCCAACTTTTCTCCCATTTTTTGAAAGTGCGCATGTCAAGAGGAGCACTTTGGAAAGCTCTCTCATTATATGTCATGGTTTTGATGAGGACAACTTGTGCTAATAAGAGCTTGAAGATCATCAACAAATCAACATGCTTAAGTCTTTTGATTGGTACTAGACTTAGACTAGAGACTAGTTTAGGTTGAGTCTAAGGCTTAGGTCACCTTAACACATGTCTCATATGCATAAATCTTTAAATCATATCTTTGAAATATGTCATTCATAATATGTTCATGCATCACATAAATACATGTATATATGCATCCTAGGCATACACTTAGTGTTAAACATGTATGAATCAAGTGCATAACATATTTGAGTTTTTGTAATTGAAAATACATATGAAAATATGATGTGAATCGATTAAGGCATGCGTTAATCGATTAACCTAACTTTTTGAAAAGCTGTTGAAACTGAAAAACTTGGAAAACAGAATCAGTTACGTTTTTAAACAACGTTAATCGATTAACCAAGGTCTTAATCGATTAACTGGGCTACATAACTGATTCTTTATAAACTGTGTTTTCAGAACTGATGTCATAACTTGCATGTTGCATTTCTTAGAGAGTTAGAGCATATTTCGTGATAATTGTTGCATCTAGTTGATATTGCATTTGTGAGTTTAGAAAGGAGAGAATTCTATGCTTTAGGATTGAGTGGCATTTCATGATATATTTCTCATCATTTCATCTCACATGTTCATGCATTTTATTGATGCTTTTTG
>NC_032026.1:3829532-3829880 GCF_001865875.1 Lupinus angustifolius
TGAAATGCAAAATTATGTCTCATGATAAACTTTTCTCGTGATTACAAATGTTTAGATTAATCCGTCAAAATGCATGCATGAGTCCTAAAAAGTTGAAACCGTTCTGCTAGCTGAAAATCAATTTTTACCGTGTTTAATCGATTAAACAGTTAGTGTTAATCGATTACTTGGGCATCAGTTATTGAAAAATTAAATTTTACATGATTTTAATCAATTAAACCTGCCCGTTAATCGATTAAAACCAGTATTTTAAAGGCAGACAGCATCTCGGTTTTACACTTTTTTCGGCACTTTCTCCACCTCTTTTACGCTTTGAGTCTCTGAATCTGTAACTCAACTGATCCAAGT
>NC_032026.1:3829980-3830413 GCF_001865875.1 Lupinus angustifolius
TAGGTTAAGTTTGCCTAAATCCTTCTCTGCTCATTCAACATCAATTCGGGTTCAACAAAAACAATGGAGCAAGGTCGCACAAAAAGGGTCAAAACTACAGCCAACAGTGTACGAAGAACGGAAGCCGGTTCATCATCCACTCGAGACCGCAATGACCCATATTACTCACTCATCTTGCAAGAAACCCGTTTGGCTAAATTCCAAGGACTCAAACCCACGTACGTAAGATATGTCGATTTAACCTGGTTGGCGGAACAGAACTTTAGTTTCCCGCATGATATGGAGGCTCAGGGAGCCGTTCAATTTCTGGAATTAAAGGGACAAGTTTACCCTGCTCTAGTTAGGGAAATTTTATGCGAATTTTAGATATAAGGATGAAAAATCCAGGTCCATAATTTCTGGTAAATTGTTTGAGATCAATGATGAACTGTTT
>NC_032026.1:3830513-3830855 GCF_001865875.1 Lupinus angustifolius
GCACATTGATATTTCTGACACCATCATTGTTGAGTATACGGATAAGGATCATTTGGTTGGTGAAAACCTCATTCATAAAATGGGTATATACAAGTATGGTACTACTTGGCAATACCAGGAGGACTACACTACTGCATGAGTATATTGCATGAGATTGTGTTAGGTGTTTAGAGTAAAGTCTTATTTGTTAAATATGAGCTTTGTAATTGCTTAAGTTTACTCTATAGTTTTGTTGTGAAAAATTGTTGTAACATTGGAAATCTCGAGGTGTCGTACCACCTAAGAGATTGAGTTGTATCTTCATATTGCTTAGAGTTCTTGATAAGGAAAGAACAAGGTTCT
>NC_032026.1:3830955-3861133 GCF_001865875.1 Lupinus angustifolius
CTACAACCAACACCGTCTCTAAACTATTAATTCTATATAAATAATTAAAAACTATTTTACCAAACAAGTTTTATGAGACTTTTATAGTGAGGTCATGGTTCGAGTCGTCTCTAACTCCCATAGAAATGAGGAGAAGGTCTACGACCAATACCGTTTCTAAAACTATTAGCCTCATTGAATCGAAACAATTACATATTTTCGAACAAAAATCAAATTAACCAATTCAATAAACTAACACTTCCAAAACCTACCAATGTTTTCTAAATCACTAACCATTAACCAAAGTAGCTAAGCATTTTTCGAAATAGATCTACGTAAGCCTTGATCCCCTTAATAGGGGTACGTAAGACCAAAGTCAATATTGTCAGGCTCAATAATAAAAATAAATAATTTTAAATGAATATTTGTTAAGGGTATAAAAGTCCATGTTATTAGCGAGGGTACCGTTTTAATACGCGCGGACGGGGTGCTAATACCTTCCCCGATCTGTAATCGACTCCCGAGTCCAGAATCTCTGTTTAAAGACCATATTATCCAATTCGGGCATAAAAAGAGTTTTCTACGTTTTAACCGTAAAAAACGTAGTGGCGACTCCAAATCAATCAGAAGAGGTAGAATCCGAGTTCGCCTCCTCCCAAGTCGTAGAGTCGGTCTTCCAACCGAAAATCGGGTCGCGACAACAAGTCTCGCCCAAGCGAGGTAATGGTCGCTTAAGCCATAATTCAGAGGAAAATCATCAGAAAACACTAGTACCCCTCGCCCAAGCGAGGGACTGTCGATGAGGCGCTATTTCTCCCTCGCCCAAGCAAGGTGTTCAGGTGTGGAAAGTCATCTTCTCTCGCCCAAGTGAGGTGTTCACGCGTGAAAAGGCATCTTCTTTCGCTCAAGCGAGAATCTCTAGCTTGAGCGAGACAGTAGCAGTTAATGTCTGATATAGGCAGTTCTGAAAATAAAAAAGGAGCATCGAAACACTTCTGAAAGGCATTGGAACACGAAAATAGAGGAAAAGGATGAGATTATGATAGAAATCGTGGAAACGATTCTACTTCACGTATTTCCTTGTATAATTTCATATTCAAGTGTTGTAATAGCGAGAAGGAGTGATTAGTTCTTGCTGAGGGATTCGAAATGTAATCTTCTAACCTTTGTACTCCTGGATTCGATTTCATTGTAATTGTTATTTGATTTTAGGAGGTTCATCCCGTTATTAATGCATGAATTTAATTTGCTACTAATTTCTTGTTCTTTAGTTCAAGTTTAATTGGTATCGAATCTGGATCATCTTCCTTCATACATCATGACTCTAGGAATGGAGAATGATGCATGAATTGCTTTTACATGGAACGTAATGCTAGCTAATTGGTTAAATGTTCAAGGAATTGGCATTTGAGCAATTATCTAAGGATTTCACACTCAATGGATTGATGTGAATGATTTGAATGACATGCGCATCTGAATCAGTAACTTCATAATTCACTTGGAATTGAACCCATGGATGTCATTGGGAAAGAAAGATGCATTTCGATCCCAATTTGTTTTATTTGTTTTTCGTTCAATTTACGATTTTTCTCAACTAAACAAAAAAAATTAAAAACATCATTGTAAATATTGATCAACTAATTCTTGTAGGAATTAGTGTAAATCCACTCTGCTCCCTAAGGACGATATCTCGGTCCTTTACCGAATTTTATTACTTGTACGATACGGTGCACTTGCCGTTCCGTAAATATATAACAAGGAGCAAGATCTTCTTGACAAAAATTTGAAGCTATCCACAAGTTTCTTGGTTGGAAAGAAACCTTAGAACTAAATGAAACAAACTAACATCTATGGACTCCAATAACCCTTAGAACAAAATTTTTATAACTACAAATCAAAGAACTAAACCAAGGAATTAATTGGAATTAAGGCCAAATTCAGAATCCTCTTACCTTAATTGAGTGGAAATTACTCTTGCATGCAATAAAATGGAGGAAAACAAGCTCTCCCCTCCCTTGGACCAAGTTAATTCAAGTATGTTTGATACCTTGTGAGTTATCTAGGTTGGATTCTTGCATTCTAAGATACCTTAGGACAATGTTAAACATTATCTAGGTGAGTATAAATAATAGTTCATATGCTCATAGGACTAACATAATCAATTATAAGTACTCTCAAGCAACCCAATCAAAAGTTCCACCATAAAAAAACTAGTTTATCTTAAGAAAATTATTTAACTCTTTTCTAATGTATAAAATTGAGATAATGATAGACTTACATAATAACGGGTAAATCCTAAAACTTGGACAATTTAATATCTAAGACCAAATTGATATATTTTCCTTATTCTAAACTCATATATAAGATTATTTCTATATTAAGAACATATTTATAAAATTCCTTACTGAAAACTCATAGTTTACACTTCTCAATCAAAATCTATAGACTTGTTACTCAAGTAAACTAGTTTTTACTCCAAATTTAGTTGTTTACTTTAATGTGAAGACATAATTAATACAATGAGTAAACAAGAATCTCTAAAACATAGAAAGAATAAGTGCAATGCAAACTAATAATGGTATTATTAGGAAAATATTTTTATTGAATACAATTAAATCATTAATACAAAATGTTAAATAGTAGGTAATTAATAAATAATTTGAATTCCAAAACTCACCCTTAGAATGAAGTTAGCAAAACAGGAAAAAATATAATTAAATATCAAATCGATTCAATTCTAACATGGACAACAGCATCTAACCACATTCATGATTAAGTTATGAAAAATACAATAATACGGTCAATGTCGAATTGAAGTTGAATAAAATAAAATAAAAAATGCATTCTAACTGATTACACGGACACCCGTAATCTTTGCTGTCAGGAGAAGACGTGATCCAAGTAAAGAGAGAGGTTGTTGTTTACTTTTTAATTCTTGGGATGTAGAACATTATAAATATTATATTCTGTGCTACTTTAGTTTATACTTTTTATACTCACATAAATAGAATAAGAGTCTAATATGGTATGTGATGACGGTGTAAAGAATTATATATTGTCAATATATTATTCATCGTTCATTTATATTATATTTATTTAAAATTTAATGATAATTAAAAATAAATGGTAGATGATACACTGGAATATGGATCAATGGAGAGATAAGTTCTTGAAAAACAAAAAAACTCTAATATGACATATCTATCATTTTAAGTATAATATAAAACATTTTTGTCATTCAAAATATAAGTAAATTGAAGTATTTATCTCTTCATTAATATAGAAAAATTCAATAGATTGACAATATAAAAACTGTTACATAGTGTATACATTTTGCTCAGAATAATGTGTATCATTCAAGACAACTTGTCCATTAATTATGGTTAATAAGTAATAGTATATCCTTTTCATTAATAAATTGATGTGTCATCTCGGTTCTCGGATAACTTGTCCATTAATTAATGGTTTATAAGTAATAGCATATCATTTTCGTTTACATATAAAGTTAAAAAGTTTGGTAGGTTAAAATGAGAGTATAACATTTATTTACTACATTGATGATATATGTTTTATAGGTAAGGAATTGATTTTTGTGATATGTCATTGGTATTCCCAATAAATATTATTTTAGATGATTGAATATTGACATTTGATTTTATATGATACACAAAGAGCGAATGATATTTTATACTATTGGATTAACATTATAAGTATTTGTGCAATTTTAATGTAAAGGTTTATATGTACTTAATATATTATCTATAATTTATTTGAATTGTTTTATGAAGAGTCAAATATAATTGTTAAATATTATCTATACTATATATATCTATACTATATATAAAGCCAAAACTTCCCTCATGGTGTAATTTTCATTTCCTATTTTGCCCTTCACATTATTTAATTTTTACAAAAACACAATATAATCCTAAACAATCACCACCAATACATTAATTAACCACATATCTCACCTTAAAATAAACATTATCATAAACACAAAAAAATATAATATAAAGTACACTGAACACAACAAGTACATTCTAATTTAAAAAAATGAAATATATAAAAATTGAATATGTAGTATCACACAATATTCGTCGGCAGGCACGAAGTGCCTGTACACACTAATATATATAAAGCCAAAACTTAAAATAATTTCCTTCATAGTGTAATTTTCATTTCCTATATTGTCCTTAACATTATTTAATTTTTACAAAAAAAACTATATAATCCTAAGCAACTATCACCAATACATTAATTAACCACATATCTCATCTTAAATTAAACATTATCATAAACACAAAAAATGTAATATGAACACAACAAATACATTTTAATTCAAAAAAATGAAATATATAAAAATTGAATATGTGTATGACACAATATTCATCGGCAGGCACGAAGTGCCTATACACACTAATAATAATAATATATAAAATTTATAATTTTCAGTGCAAATATTTTTTCTCAAACATTATATTAATTGTGGTTGTGAGACATGGAAAAGATATTTTAGTTTATTTATTTAAAAAAGTAATAATTTTTTAGTTAAGTCTTAACTCTTATACACATTGTTGTTAAAATTGTATCGATTAACAAATCGATCAGAGTACTGGTATAGTGATACGGTGGTTCAAATGGTAGTTCAGTAATTAAACCACAAGCCGGTTAAATCGGACATACCTGCTTATATTTATATATAAAGCTATAACAAACAAATTTCAAATAGGTAGATACATAAACAACCGCAAAGTCTATAACAAACAAGTTTCAACATACTCAAATTTATAATTCATATTCATAATCTACTCAAAATTCACTAAACAGATAACTTTAAGTCTTAACAAATTCAAAGTCTAAGTTACAAAACATATATCAATCCAAAGTATCACTTAACAACCATAAAATATAAATAAATGACACAAGTTCACAATTCACTCTACAAACTAAATAAGTTTGGAGTTTTAACATTTAACACCGAGGAGCCAAAGTTGTCTCCTATCGAGATTATATTTTTGCACCAAATTCTATCTTCAGACAGTACTCCAAGATTACATAAATGTCACTGAGATTACACACGAATGTTAGGAACCAAAATGTGTAAGCTAAATATATATCAGAAGCATGTGCCTTGAAATGTTGAAGAAGAATTGGAAAATTGGGTAACCTTGTAATTGGTTTTTTAGTTTTTTTAAAAAAAGTATGTGTATATATATCGGCTGGTTCATTAGTTTTGACCGATTTTTGACTAGTTTTGACCGATTTTTGACTAGTTTTGACCGATTTTAATTTTTAGCCGGTTCAACATCTATATCATATTGATTAGAGGTCCAATTCATCAGTTTTTTAGTTGAATCAGTCCGTACAGTACAATTTTTAGATCATTACTTATACGTAATAAGACATCTGTTTTTAAACAATAGAGTCTAAGCTTTCATTCTCCAATGTGGAAAATATTGGTTTTCGGCGTGGACTACATCATCCCTGAAAATTAGGTGCGAATTAATTTTTAACTAAATCAAGAAGAATTTAAAATTTGTGCAGCATACCATCTACCATTGATTTGTATTAATTTTGTTTGAGAGTCAATGATGATTAATAAATCAATGGTGGATGATTGGCTAACAGTGTAAAAAAATTTTACACTGTCAGTATACACATATTAAATCCAATCAAGAAATGCTATGATGCATTAATAGATATTTCCTCTGTCAATACTCCTCCAACGATATTTTTACTACACTTAGTTGTCATTTTTTCCACATTTAATTGACATCAGAAATTGACTCCAATATTTATTTCAATTTTAAAAAAGAATCTATTTTTTTTAAAAAGGTTGAACTTTGGATACACAAATATTAAAATATAAAATATAGCATATGAGTTTAAATTATGGAATCCTAATTAACAAGATATTAATCTAATTATATAAAACAACACTAAATTTTCATATAAGACAAATTTTCAAATGTTGGATTATTTAGAGCAACATTTATTAAAAAGAACAATCACATATTCCAAAAAAAGATAAATTCTTTACTTATAAGTTAAGATATATATTTAGTTACACTAAGAAAATCATTGGATCTTGAAATTACTAACCTGATTCACCTAAATTAGATGTTATCTTTTTCGATAATAAGTAAGATGGTGAAAAAGCTCTAAGATATATTAAAAATGAAAATAGTCTATGTTGCTTTGCTATTTTTTTAGGAGGAACGATACTTAATGTCTTTTACTGTTTTTGTGAGAACTACCATCATAAATAAGAACTACCATTATAAATATTGACCTTTATTTTTAATTTTTGTATATGCAATTTATATTTTAATATTATATGGCGTCATATCTCATATGTTATATTTTGGACATTGTCTAAAGTGTCAATATTGGTGTCTACCTCGTTATATTTCTTCTATTTCTTTATTTATTTCAGAAGGAAGAGTTTTATTTTCAATGTGCTAAGTTCAAATCAAATAACTGTTATTTTGAGATTTGACATTATTTGACTTTTTTAATATTCCTAAATTATTATATAAAATATAATAAAAATAAAATTGTACATATTTGTCTCAAAATGGATATTTTTGTAGTTTTATCACATTATTACAATGAAAATATAATATACTCAACTTTCGAGGTGGAAATGAAAATATATGGAAACATGAATAAATTTCTTTGTTGAGAATAACTCGTAGATCTAAGTTAGTTGTGTAAGGCTTGTATGTTAGCTAATCATAAAATCAATCAAATTATTGTTTTAATCGTGTTTAGACCCCAAGATTGATTCAACTCTAATGTTAAATGGGCTAGATAACCAACGAAATATATTATTCATGTTTTAGATAAGTCTTCTTATATTTATTAAACTTCAACTTGTGTCTTTATTTACAATATAAGTAAACAATAGGTACTTTAAATCTTTATTCTTTGAGAGCCCATTTTGTTTATTCCCTTCACATTAACATTTTCCCCCAAAAATAGTCACTTTCATATTTTTAAGTTGTTTAGTTACGCGTCTATAATACATACTTTTTCTTTTCTTTTAAAATAAATCGGGATATGCGAAACCGTGGCTTTCTTGATTAGAGGAAACAAATATTTTAAGAGACTAAAAATAAATAAGATTAAATTACATTGATACCTTCTGAATTATAATGAAATTATACAAATTATCTTTCATTTTTTACATCCTCGCAAAAGCTCCTGATTTTTATATTTTCATTACACTTGTCATCCTGATGAGAAACAAGTGTAATCTTTTTAAACAAAAAATGTGATAAATGTAATTTAGTTAAACAAAATATGGTATATTGTGGATACAAGTACAAATATTATATGAGTCAATACCTCTTTATTATTTTGGTTCGTTACGATATAGCATAAGAATAATTTAAACAATATTTTTTTAGAATTGTTGACGTATTTTGTAACAAAAAATAGTAAGGATACATTGTTTTGTATATTATTTGAACTTGTCTCCATAATAAATCATGTTTTGTTTAACTTAATTGTATTTATCACATTTTTTTTGTTTAAAAGATTATACTTATTTCTCATGCAAATGTGGTCATGAAAGAATAAAAATTAAGATGTTTACGTAGGTGTAAAAAAATGAAGTGATTTGTATAATTTTATTAAAACTCATGGGTCAATGTAATTTACTCGATAAATAAAATTAATTGCTTTTCTAACTTAAAGTTAAATGAAAAATAAATTATGATTTTACACTTTAAAAATATATTTCCGACGAACTTTTTTCTAAAGTCCAAATAAATACTATTTGATTCCACTCGGAGAACTTACCTACATATCGATAAGTGATAGAAATGATTTTCCAAAATATATTTCTTCATTTATAATCCTTGAAAACATCCTTATATCCTTCTCAACCAATAAAACTTTATTTTCCAACATTTGATTTTAGTCAGTTTTATTCCTCAATTTTAGTCAGTGTTAATCCTCATTTCATTAGATACCCACATGAGTCATAGTGGCAGTGAAAGAAAAAGGAGAGAAAAGTATATTACTTTGTTACTATCGGATGGTTGGAAAAATAATATATTTAAATTAAAATTTTATTATTAAGTAATTCTTCACCAACCAAAACAAATAACAGATGAAGTTGAAGTTGCATACCTTTTGTAACACACAAATGTGAGGCATAAAATTAAGATGGTTAGATATATTTTGGTTCCTTAAAATTTTTGAGATTCATTTCAAAAATTTGAAAAACTTCCATATCTATAAAAGTTAAATATAGGTAAATAAGTTATTTTTAATATTTTTATAATACTTGATAATGATTATTTTAACTAACATTTCTAATTTTTTTAATATTAATATTTATATACTGTAAAGGTTTATAAATCATTTACATATTATCTATTATTAATTTGTATTACTTTTATTTAAGAAACAAAAAATTAAAAATGAAATATAAATAATATAGTAATGATATATTAAACTTATACTATAAATCCGCTAGGAGAGTTAGCCGTAAATATCTGTAGATATTCTCAGCTTAAACATGATTGTTTCTGATGCGATGTAAGGGATATACGTGAGAAACAAAAAAAACTTACGCCTTAATCTTTTTCTCTTTTTATTTTATTGAAGATGAAAATGTTAAAAACTAAATAGGGTATTTAGTCACTAAAACGTCGACAGTGGATTCAACGTCATGATTGGAAATTTAAGCCCAGTGAAGGGGCACATGCGTAATTGAATTAGGAGGCATTTAATAATAAGGAAAATGAAAAGCAGAGAGAGGAGTGACAGTGAGGTATTGATGGGATGGCATCGTGAATCCCACACCATCATGATATTGCTTTACCCAACTGACACCATAATTACTCCCACATGTGACTCGTCCTCATCTTGCCACCTTGTTACCGGAATAACAGGTTATTTAAAATGCATGGGGACGCTTTCCCCTTTGCACGACTTGTGGTACTATGCATATAGTAAGTTTTATTAAATTGAGAATATGGATGACAAAAAAATCCTAATAAGTAGTAGAAATATTTGTAACGGATACATACTATAATAGTTTATAGGGTTATAATAAATTTTATGATATACATTTTATTTATACATGTAATTTATAAATTTATTTTTAATTAAATTTTTATATATATTATAATTTTTTGTTATTATTTTATGAATTATGAACATATATAATAAATTTTATTATTATTTCATAGTAAATTTATCAAATTGATACAATCATAAATTTATTATACAAATATAGTAGTATTGATGTAATAACTATTTTTACATATTAATTATTACAAAATATATAAATATATTTAAAGTTAAAATTTTATTAGGTACACATAAATATATGCTAGCCACACAAGTGTTGGAAATAACTTAGATTTAGGAACAAAAAAAGTATTAGATGTGTGTGCTCGCACTTGTTGTCATCCTAAATAAGACTAAAAATAGGAAGTTATTGGTTCAACAATAAGTCAATAATTAAATCAATTAATTATGTTGACATTAAAATTCTAAATAATTCATTATACTAACTAATATTAATAAACAATCAATCATTAACCCAAAATGTTAAAATTGAAAACATTACTAAATAACAGGAGTTTTGCAATTTTTTATTATTAAAAGTTAAGATTTTACTACAACATAACTAACAAATTATAAATATAATATTTTTAATATCAAAATGTTGTCCTTTTGGTTGTTTTAAGAGAAAAATTGACAGACTCGGTTGGTCCAACTAATACAATTATCTAAATTATCAATTTTAGAATTAAACTGATTAAATTAAATCAAATCATCTTGAATTTGATGTCAAACCAATTATATGATAATGTTGCACCAATTAGATGTACGGTTCATCGTTAAAGTGGTTAGATCATTTAGTTTGATACTAACACGGTGTTCGTCTAATGGTCTAAGGCTTCACTAGATCTCAAAGGTTGATGATTCGATTCTTGGGAGAGATATTTATTGAGAGGAACAGTCGCGAATCATGAAAATAATTAATTCCTTACCAAAAAATGAAAAGATATTATTGGTAGTACCAAAAAGATCATTCAATTTGATGTGGTTTTAATGACAAGGATTTCATAGTTCCACTTATATAGTTAAAACCGAAAAAGTCATATTTGTTGAAAATGACACATAAATAATATAGTTGAGTAGGGATGGTAATGGGAGGGAGTAGGTAGTGATTTCCCATTCCCAAACTCATAATATTTACGTGTATTTGTGAGGATAGCAAGTATTTGAGGATATTCAATGAATTTTTTATCTTAATTATATATTTATATATTTTATAATAGTTAATATATAAAAATAATATGACATGAGTAATATGATATTTATATGATAAATTTATGATTATAGTCAAATATGTGTAATTTATTATGAAATATAATAAAGTATATGATATATAATCTTAAAGTAATAATAAAACGCTATAATATATAATAAATTTAATTAAAAACTAAATTTATAAATTTACAGGTATTCACTGCGTGAATTTCATAAAATTCGTTCTCACTCATAAGTTATTATTCCGGGTACCGTTATGAGTATTTCCACAGGTACCCATGGATCAGATTTTTTGTCATCCCTATATGTAAAATGCTTAGTTATTGAGTCAATTTAATAATTGGTTCAACCTATATTATGAGTGTATTAGCAAAACTATTATAAAGATTTACATACAGTCAATACATTATCTATTATTCATTTAAATTATTTTCTTTAAGAGTCAATAATAATTAAATATGAATAATAGATGATATATTGACAGTGTATAAAACTCATATAACATCGGTTCATACATTTTTCTCTTATATTATTATGTCAATAGTCTTACCATTTTTCTGTATGGTATTGCCTCACCCTTTGAGGGAGAAACTAATTCATTGAGTTTTATAGTTGCTTTTTTTAACAATTGTTACTCAGAAGAATTTAATTTTTAACATTTTGATTCATCTCCTCCTGATTCAATTGAACCTTACGTCATTAAATTAACAAACCAGTTGCCATTCACATAATGTATCATTGCATTTGCACCCATCAATCTCTTATTAAAATATTGTTGAGATCACTATTGGAAATTATATCAAGGTACAAGTTCATAAAATATCTTTCAACTTCATGCACTTTCCAAATTATTAATATTTATAAATATGTATATGTAAGGTTTATTTGTGAGTTAGATTTTGGAAGGGAAAATATGAAAATTGAAGGCTTGAAAATTATCTCACAAGTGTATTTCATGGCTCCAAAGCTTCACTTTTCTTAATTTCCTCTCCAAAATCTAACTCATAAATAGATCCTTAAGATTGTACATCCAAAATTAAATAATGTAAAAGCTAATTACAATTCAATTTTATAAATTCACATTAGAAACTGAATTACAAAAAAATAAATAGGGAAACAAATGTGAAAACATGATTAATAAATAAGGTATAATACGAAATTAAATTGTTATAAAACAAGCTAATAATGAAAAACATGTATTGAAATTCTAAAACATCAAAAATTTGAAATAACATGGAAATGTTAACAGCATCAAATTATATGGAACATGTGATATAAACTATTTTTCTTCCAAATTACTCATTAAACATTAATAAAATTAGACATTATATAAAGATAATGTTAAATTACTAATTATAAAAACTTTTCACTCATGTATTTTTTTAATTTCCACTCTCAGATCATTGTTATTAAATTTTATTTATTCTTTATACACTAATATTATTATATATTCTCATTTTAACTTTATAATTTACTTGTTATCCACTTCTCCATCAATTATATTTTGATGGTAGTTTTCTTTAATCATTATCACTAACTAATATGCATTATTGTCTTGCTATTATTTTGAGAGTATGGTGCTGACAAATATTTTATTATTGACTTAATAGTTATTTTAACATTATCTTTATAAAATGAACAATTTCACCAAAAAAATAAAGTTTAAAGAATTATTAAGTAAAAATAGTTTAAAAATAACTACTTGCAAAAAACATATAAAATTTAAGGAATTTTTATGCATGTTACCTTATATAATTTTAGGTGTTTTTATACATAATTTATTGGATTTAATTTTTTTTTATAATTTCACATAAATTAAAATCATTTTCATGTCTAGGATCAATCGGTCTTTCATAAAATTAGTGTAGAGATAATTACTGCAACATTCATGTCAAATAGAAAAATTGAGAATATTATTAAATTCATAAACAATTATATAACTTTTACCACAATTACATTTCATTAATAAGTTAAATATTTTTTTATCATTTGGCTCAAACTATTTGATAAATAAAAGTATTTTGGTTATAAATTCATTTATTTTAATATGATTTAGAAAATTGTCCTATAAAATAAGATCAAGAAGAAAAAATATCAAACAAATCTTACAAAAAAAGGACTATTATCCTAAAAGATTAACTTATAAATTATTCTAAATATTAACTTATAAATTCTCCTATATTTTAAGAAAAGTGATATATGTTATAACTATACTTTAAATGATATTTATAACACATGTCATTATAGTGAAAAATTTATAAATTAATTTTACAAGACTTTATCATTACTTAAGAGTATGAACCTCTTTTCACACTTCTTTGGAATTAACTAACTCAACTAAGAATCAGAAAAGAAAAAAAAAAACTAACTCAACTAAATTTATCCACACATATCTTAAAAGCTTCTACAATTTATTCAATAAAAAAAACATTATCCTTCTCAGAAAAAGATGTATGTAATGACACAGTAAGGATTTTTTACACTGTCAAATATTATTCACCATTCATATTTAATTATCCTTGAATCTTAAAAAATATAAATAAATAGTAAATAATATATTAACTGTGTATAAATCTTTATACTAACAATGTATAAATATTACACTCTATTATTATTGTTAGGTTAAGGAGGAATTTTTAAATATTATTCACTAAATAAAGCAATGAGCATATTTTATCAGGAAACACACCTTCTATTTTACGTGTAATTACATATATTATAAGTTGTGATTGGTTAAAAAAATATATTTAAATTAAAAATATAATTATTAAGTATTTTTCTAACCAATTACAATTCCCAACATATGGAATAACACAAAATGTGAAATAGAAAATGTGCTCTATTTAATCAACCATATTATGGTACTTCCATTTGTACAATCACTTGTATTCATGCTCTGGGGACAAGGTAAATGAGTTTATCTTTTATAATAAGCGGTTATGTTTGGATGATTGTTGATTCGCGTGGTAATTGCCTTGTTCTTCTTAAGTAAGGTATGAGTTTAAGAGAGCTAAACTTAACATGATTTGAGTATCACGAATCAAACATGATTGCTTCCGAATGAAAATGTATGTAATATTAAAAAGTGGTACATGCATGTTTTAAATAGAAATTAGTATTTTTTTTCTAATTAGTGTTTTTAAGACATTTGTTAACTTGACTCTTGAATTCTTGTGATCAACTAAAAAACTATCCAATTCTAGCTGTGCACTTTTCAAAATGTTGAACACATAGGTACAAAATTAATTAATTTGGGACTTCGGCCGTTAAATGAATAATTAAGTTTTGGAGTCACATATAATTAAGTCTAAGTAAATCATTTTACTTTGTTATTATTGTTTGATTATAAGACTCTTACATACACCTCAATGAAAGTTTTAACTCTTCAATTGTGTAACTTTTGGGTAATAGTTTGGGGATGAGTCAAGCTTAAGCCCAACCCCACTTGGTCACTTGATAAGGTTATTTGTTTGGATACATATGCAACACCTTTTGACCTAATAATATTCCGCATGAAACTAGATAAGTCCAATATGTTATAATAGGTAAATTTGAAGAACATATAACTATATCCTATAACTAATAAAATAGGTTATCTCATTCATATTATTCACAATAATCAAATAAATAAATATATTGAGAGAGAGCAACAAAATCCCTCAAAACAAGGAATGAATTAAAATAAAATTATCATATCATAAAATAGCTAATAACCAAGAATAGAAGGAAAAGATAAGAATATATGAAGAAAAGATAAGAATACATGATATGATTAAGATGATTTTCTTCACTCCCTCTCAAGTTGGAGCGTGAAAATCTTGAACACCCAACTTGTCCAACAAGGCTATATTCCAAATGATTTGGTAAAAATATCTGCCACTTGGTTCTTTGTATCAATAGATAAGGGATGAATTTCAAGAGATTCAACTCTTTCACGAATAAAATAACATTCCATTTCAACATATTTATTATGTTCATGGAAGACCGGGTTTTAAGTTATGTGTCTTGCCGCTTGATTGTCGCAATAAAGGGAAGTGGACGCAAACAGATGGTACTTCAAGATCATGCAATAACCACCACAACCACAAGATGGTGCTTCGAGAAATGACAAATTGCTTCTTAGTGCACCAAGATATTGGTGCATCCCCCAACATGATCTGGTATCAAGTCTAGGAGCGTCGAATGGGTAAACAACCTCCCTTATCAACATCATAGTAGGCAATCAAATTTAAATCTCTAGTGGATGACAAGAAAATGCCTTGCCCTTGTAAAACTAAGATTGCAACTAAGAGAGGGGGGGGGGTGAATTAGTTGACTTAAAAGTATGACCACTTTGTTTTTGGCAAAACCAAGAGTTAATTGCAGCGGAAAAAATTATGCAGAAAATTAACAAGTAAAAATCAAGAGATAAAGGAGAAGAGAGTACACCGAGATTTTATACTGATTCACCTTCTTGTCCATCTAAGACTACATCTAGTACTCTTGCAGCATAAGAGATTTTTTCACTAAATACTATGAGTTGTAATTATAATATCTCACCCAAGACCTCTATGTATCTTACACACTCACTAACTTACACACTCACTAATACTTATGTCACTCTTAGAAAACATCCTTTCCAAGTGACTCTATCCCCTTTCTTATCACACCCTTGTGAAAGAAAGATTTCTGTAATGTTAATGAAGAATTTAAACAATGGCAGGATTGCCTTTACAAGTTTGGAATGTAATATCACTTGCAATCCGATAACTCTTTGTATACTAAGTAACAATGCTCTTATAAGTTTGTAAAACTTTGAAACACTTCACTTCAAACAACTCAGAAAATTCACTTTGAAAGTTTAAAAACAAGTTGCAAAAAGTGCAGAAAATTTTCAAAATTATGTTTCAAAGTTTATGTAAGAGTTATGATTTGATTATGAGTTTCAATGCCTTTAAATAGGTTTTTCAACCAGCCATAACACTTATTTGAAAGGGTAGGAATTGATTGGAATGAAACCATTTCGTTTGGGAGGAAAACCATTCATTTTGAAATCTGAAAACTGATGTAACAACTCTTAGTAATCGATTACAACCTTGAGTAATCGATTACTCAACTTTGACAAAACTAGGTAATATGTTACTCACATATAGTAATGTATTATCCTGCACAATTTTTGTTGGGTAATTGGTTTTCTTACTTATCTAACATGTTACTTAGATACAGTAACCTATTACACACTATTTTTGAAAATTGTTTTGTTTATACTTGAAGTGTTTCAATTTTCTTAAAAAATAGTTTGAGCATTACTACTATTGTACATTCGATAGTATATGATAAAAGTACCTATTTAGACTGAGACTAATTTGTCTTGAAGCTTGTCTTCTTTGTCTTCAGAAGTATTCTTCATTTTCTTCTTTTTTGTGATGTTGGTGTCTTCATCAAAACCATGCCAAGGTCAAGAGCAAATATCTTCTTCACAATCTCCCCCTTTTTGATGATGACAAACCAATATCTTCTTTAATAGTGTAGTTTTCTGAGAGCAGTATACTTTGAGATATGTTGAGATGACATGAGTATGCTCCCCCTTTCATTTGGAGTTATGTGCCTGAAAGAAATTTGACAGAAAATACACTTCTCCCAACTTTTCTCTCCCTTTTGGCTTCATCAAAAAGAAGAGAAACCAAGAGTTTCCAGCACAATATATATATATATATATATATATATATACACACACACACAACATACATATTCATATATAAGATATAAATCAAACATAGGAATGCATAGCATAAAACAAAAGATGTTCAAACATTTGTTCAGCAAACAGCAACAACAAAACAACATAATAGCAAATTTTTTATGAAGGCCATGTAAACATTACAACCAGAAAATCTAAGACTCAGGCTCAGAGTTGCCTTCATCAATGTCCATGCTACTCATCTTATAAGAGAGACGATGAAGTTCAAATTAAATTTGTTGATTCTGAGCATCAAGAGCATCCATCCGGTAAGTGATGTAGCCTCGAAGAGAAAAAACTCAACCATAATCATCTGATTTGAAGGCATGGAATTAGATGAGGAAGAATGAGTATGAAACTCAGAAGGTTGAGGTTTAGGAGGGTTAGGAGGGGCAGGTTCAGATTGATCAACAGAAGCAGTCGGTCTATCAGTTCTATGCTTATAGGTGCGGTCATGAGGATTGAAGGAGAAGCCCATTTTGGGGATCACTTCCACATCAATATGGCTTTCACGAAGATTAAGAGAGACCTTGGTTTCACCAACAGTAGAAACACCGAAATGTTCAAGAATATTGGTTATGAAGATTGCATAGGGCAAGGGGCTTTGAGTTCCTCGAATAGTCCACATTTGTCTTATTATCATCTGAGCCCAATTGATTTTGATGTTATACTTCATAGCATACATCAATTGAAGTTCTATGTCATTGATTTGAGAATGGTTTGAAAATTTAGGCAAAATAACATAGCTCAGAAAGTAATGAAGCAAACGATCCTCAAGTTTGAGATGTCCAGCAAATAGGATATCTCTATTCTTAACAGTCTCACCAAAGCCCTGTTGCTTACGCATTTCTATTTCCTCTTTTGAAATTATACACAGAGAATAGTAAAAATCCTTTCGATCGTAGTTATCCCATTCACAAACAAGTCTGAAACCTGTTATGTTACCTTGAGTGGGTATATTACAGCACAATGAGCTGAAAGTTTTTAAATCCAAAACAATGTCATTTCCTTTCACGTAGGAAGTAAGACGGTTTTTCTGGAAGTTCAAGTTGCAGTAAAATACTCTAACAAGTTCAGGATAAATATCATTTGTTTCACAGAAAAAATCGAAAAGGTTTTTTTGCCGTAAAAGATAAGGGAAAATAAAATCTTCAAACTCAAAGTTCCAGACATTACCAAATTTTGGAGTAAATATGGTTCGTCCATGGAAGTTCTCTTCGAAGAATTTGCATTGTTTATCGTTAGCGAGAAGTCTTGCTAAATCCAGAGGTTTAGACTCTTAGGATGAAGTCCCTAGCTTCTTTTGAGTCACGTTAGTGCGTTGCTTCTTTGTTCTTCAAGAAGATGCCATGGATTGGGTTTTTGAAGGTTTTAGGTTTTGGGGTTTGGGAGATTTGGTTTTTTTTATTTGGTCCATTAATCATGAAAATGATGGTATAGAAGTGTTTAGAATTGAAAACGTGATACGAATGAACACAAAAATCACTCAAAACAGATGAAAAATGAAGTTGTTAGAAATTTGGGAGTGTTTACACGAGTGAGAGAGAAAGAGGAAGATAAGTTTGAAAAAATGAAGAAAAACATATATATAACTGCATAGAGTAATCGTTTACACGCTTTTGAGTAATCGGTTACTCAGTTTAAATTTTTTAAAATTTCAAACAATGATTTTGAGTAATCGGTTACTGAAACTCCCTATTCAACCCTGTAATCGGTTACTCTCTAGAGTAATCGATTACTAACCCCAGAAAAAAATTAATTTTAGGCATACTGATGCTATGAAAATGATTTTTGACCCAAAATTTGAAAGTTTTAAACATAAGTGAACACATTTAAGTACAAGTAGGCATGAGATAAACATAATGAAGCACACATATAATCATATAATCATGTTAAGATAGGTAAGCTTCATCAAGAATCATGAGATAAACATAATGAAGCACACATATAATCATATAATCATTTTAAGATAGGTAAGCTTCATCAAGAATGCCTAATTCACGTCTAATTTTATTAATAAATTCTTTAGCCAAGGGTTTAGTGAATATATCTGCTAGTTGGTTATGAGTATCAACGAATTCTACAATCACAATCCAATGTCAGTTGTGCCTTTAAGATATTTCATGATTCTCTTAACAACAACTAAGTGTGATTTTTTTGGTTTAGATTGATAGCATACCTCGATACTTTTATATTTCAATGCATTTTCCCACTTCATCTGTATCAATATAAGTACTAGATCCCATAGGAGTAGCTATTGGCTTGCTGTCATCCATATCAAATCTTTTCAGCAAATCTCTATAATACTTGGATTGACTTACAAAATTCCATTATCAAGTTGTTTGATTTGTAATCCAAGGAAGTAATTCAACTTCCCCATCATGCACATTTCAAACTCTCCTTACATCATTTTGTCAAAATCACTACACAAAACCTCATTAGTAGAACCCAAAATAATATCATCTACATAAATTTGAACAAGAAGAGTATGATGATTTATTTTCTTTATAAAGATTGTAGTATCGACCTTTCCTTTGGTAAATCCCTTTTCAAGTAGAAAATATGTTAGACGATCATACCATGTATGTGGAGCTTGCTTCAAGCCATAGAAAGCTTTCTTTAATTTGTAAACATGAGAATGATGTTTGTAATCTTCAAAACCAGGAGGTTGTTTGACAAACATTTCTTCTTGAATATATCCATCGAGAAAAGCACTCTTTATGTCCATTTGATATAGCTAAAAGTTTAAAGAACAAGCATATGCAAGTAATAGCCTAATAACTTCAAGTATAGCAACAGGAGCGAAGGTTTCATCAAAGTCTGTACCTTCTTCCTGATTGTATCCTTGGGCTACCAGTCTAGCTTTATTTCTAACAATAATAACATTTTCATTAGATTTATTACGAAATACCCAACGAGTTCCTATAACATGCCTATTTTTAGGTCTAGGAACAAGTTCTCAAACTTTATTTCTGTCAAACTAGTTTAATTCTTCTTGTATTGGAAGAATCCAGTGTTCATCCTCGATTGCATCATCAATCTTGGAGGGTTCTACTTGAGAGACAATGACCATGTTAAGACACACATCTTCTAGCATTAAACGGGTAGTAGTATCCTTTCTAATATCACCGATGTTGTTGTCAATAGAATGATCTCGATGAGTTGTCCATTCTTTTGTTAAATTATAGTGAATATGCTCTTCTTGAAGGATAGATTATCATTCATTTTCAAATTCTCAAATTTAGTTGTAGAATCAATAATAGAATTTTCATTACAAAGGAAACTTGACAAGTCATCTTCATCAATAGTTAACCCATCCTTTATCACATGATTGATTTCATCAAAAGATACATGAACAAATTCTTCCATGGCTAGAGTTCTTTTATTAAAAATTCTATAAGCTTTACTCGTAAGAGAGTAGCCTAGGAAGATACATTCTTCAGCTTTCGCATCAAACTTGCCTAAGTTATCTTTACCATTATTTAAAACAAAGCATTTACAACCAAATACATGCAAATGAGAAATGTTTGGTTTTTTACCTTTAAAGAGTTCATAGGGGGTTTTCTTAATAATTAGTCTTATAAGAACTCGATTTGAAACATAACATGCAGTACTTAGTGCACCAGCCCAAAAATATTTTGGAGTTAGTTTCATTCAACATTGTACGAGCCAATTCTTCTAAAGACCGATTCTTTATCTCTACAATACCATTTTGTTGTGGTATTCTAGGAGCAGAAAAATTGTGATTGATGCCAAGATCATCATAGAAATCTTCAAATGAAGAGTTTTGTAATTCTCCCCCATGATCACTTCTTATAGCAACGATTTTTAGTCATTTTTCATTTTGAACTCTTTTAGCATAAATGCTAAAAGCTTTGAATGTCTCATTCTTATGAACTAAGAATAGAGTCCAAGTATATCTCGAAAAGTTGTCTACTATAACAAGAGCATAGTAGTTATCACCATAACTCTTTGTCCTTGAGGGGCCAAATAAGTCCATGTGTAGTAACTGCAATGGTCTATCGGAAGAAACCACGTACTTAGGTTTAAAAGAAGTCTTTCTTTGTTTACCCATTTGACAAGCACTACACAGATTGTCTTTAACAAACTTCATTTTGGGTAAACCAACAACTAAATCTTTCTTTATGAGTTTATTCAAATGGTCCATATGATTATGATCATTTTCTCCTATGCCAAAGCCATGCATCATGATTATCATTAGCAATTAAACATGTTATTGGTAAAGATGAGTCTATGTCAATCATATATATATATATATATATAACTTATCCATGTAGAATGCCACATGAAAGCCTTTGTCACATAATTGACTTATACTCAGTAGGTTGTGCTTGAGTCCTTTAACATACAATACACATTCTATAGTTGTTGAGGGTGGCTTGCCAATTCTACCAACTCCAAGTATTTTTCCTTTGTTGTTATAACCATATGTGACATAGCCTTTGTCCATTGGAGTAAGGACAAAGAACTTATTTCTATCGCCCTTCATGTGCTTTGAGCAACTGCTGTCCAAGTACCATAAGTTGCAGGCGGCTCTCAAATTATCCTGCAAAACAGGTTAAGTTTTATTAGGTACCCAATATTCTTTGGGTCCTACATGGTTAGTACCTTTCTCAACCCATCTATAATGACCTAGGGGTACACCATATTTTCTAATCATGCAAGTATTTAGTGTATGTCCATGGTATTTACAATATGTACATGTGGGTTGATGGTTATATATCCTAGATTTATCATTACTACTATGTTCAAATGCATGGATACTTTGTTTTTGAAAGTTTATCTTTGTTGAGACACTTTGTTTCTTAGAAACATGACTTTTTGAATAGCCAAGACCTCTTCGGTCTATTGAGTGTGTTTGATCATTAATGATCTTTTCTAGGCTTTTACTACTCTTGTTCAGCTTATTAAGTTCAAAACTTAATGTTGTAACTTTATTTTCAAGAGTAATGCAATTTTGACATGAAGATGATGAGGGTTTGTTTCTAAATGCATCTAACTCAGTTATTTGTTTTGGAAACATTTTTGTGAGTTTGACATATTGATCATGCAAGTCATTAAATTTAGTTTGTAATTCAGAAGAATATAGTTTAGTATCGTTTACCTCTTCATCATCAGAATGAGGAGATTCCATTATAGAGAGATGTGCTTGTTCTTCATTTTCTTGTTCAGAGGCGAAACTGGTATCATTGTCTTCCCAAGCAATATAGGCTCTTCGTGCAGTCCTCATTTAATTCTTCCCTTTGAAAGAATCCTTTCAGGTTTGGACAATCCATCTTCATATGACCAGGCTTGCCACATTCAAAGTATGTGAAGTTTTGGTTTGAAGTGGAGGCATCCTTGTTCTTGGTGAATTTCCTCATTTGTCCAGTTTTAGCATCCTTGTTCATTTTAAGGAACTTGGTGAACTTCTTTATAAGAAGACTCATGTCTTCCATCTCTTCCTTCTCAGATTCATTTCTGATGATTCATATTTGTCTATTTTCACCTTGAGAGAGATATTCTTCTTTTTCTTCTCTTGTTCTTCATGTTGGTCAAGTTGGCTGAGTTCCAATTCATGTTCCTGCAATTTACCAAACAAGGCAGCCAATGACATTTTTGATAAACTTTTCTTTTCAGAAATGGTTGTTACCTTTGGTTGCCAAGTTCTGGTGAGTGATCTTAGAACCTTCAAGTTCAAGTCACTATTTGATAGTACCTTACCAAGTGCAATAAGGTAATTTTTGAGGTGAGTAAATCTCTTTTGAAGAGTGTTGATTCTTGGGAAATATTTCCTTCAAGTTCATACAGTCTCGACATGTTTACCTCCTCAGTTCCTTCATGTGTAGTCTCTAGAGTATCCCACATTTCTTTGGCAGATTGGCAGTTTGAAACTCTAAAAAACTCGTCAATGCCAAATGCTGAAGTGAGGATGTTCTTTGCTTTGAGATCATATTGCACATTCTTTTTATCTTCATCAGTCCATGAAGATTTGGGCTTTACTTCCCTTACGTTGTTGACCATGGTGAAGGGTTCATATGGTCCTTTTTCAATTGCATTCCATATGTCCATGTCTTGAGATTCTATGAAGATTCTCATTTTGTTTTTCCAAAAGTCATAGCACTTTCCAACAAAGCTTGGAGGGCGGTTGATGTTGGAACCTTCTCCTAGGAATGATCTTGAGGATCTTCGATATAGGATCAGATTTGAGAATAACTTACTCAAAAATAGCTCTAGTGCCAATTGTAAGACTAAGATTGCAACAAGGAGGGGGATGGGGGTGAATTAGTTGACTTAAAAGTATGACCACTTTTTTTTTGCCAAATCAAGAGTTAAGTGCAGCGGAAACATTATGCAGAAAATTGAAAAGTAAAAATCAAGAGATAAAGGAGAAGAGAGTACACCAAGATATTATACTGGTTCACCTTCTTGTCCACTGAAGGCTACGTCCAGTACTCTTGCAGCACAAGAGATTTCTTCACTAAATATTATGAGTAGTAATTACAATATCTCACATCAAGACCTCTATGTACCTTACAAGCTCACTAATACTTATGTCACTCTTGGAAAACATCATTTCCAAGTACTCTATCCCCTTTCTTACACACCCTTGTGAAAGAAAGATTTATGGAATGTCAATGAAGAATTTACAATAATGACAAGATTACCTTTGCAAGTTTGGAATGTAATATCACTTGCAATCCGATAACTCTTTGTATAATAAGTAATAATGCTCTTATAAGTTTGTAAAACTTTGAAATACTTTACTTCAAGCAAATCAGAAAATTCACTTTGAAAGTTTAAGAACAAGTTGCAAAAAGTGTAGAAAATATTTCAGAGAATTTTCAGACCAGTGATAACACCACTTTGAAAGGGTATGAATTGATTGGAATGAAACCATTTCATTTGGGATGAAAACCATTCATTTTAAAATCTGAAAATGAATTGATTGGAAGGAAACCATTTCGTTTGGGATGAAAACCATTCATTTTGAAATCTGAAAACTGATGCAATAACTCTCAGTAATCGATTACCCAAAATCTCTATCCAACTGGGTATTTAAAATTTAATTAGAGTAATCGATTACAACCTTGAGTAATCGATTACTCAACTTTGCCAAAACTGGGTAATCTATTACTCACATACAATGATCGATTACCCTGCACAGTTTTTGTTGGGTAACTAGTTTTCTTACTTATGTAATATGTTACTTAGATACAGTAACCTGTTACACACTATTTTTGAAAATTGTTTTGTTTATACTTGAAGTGTTTCAATTTTCTTAAAAAATAGTTTGAGCATTATTGCTATTGTATATTCGAGAGTATAGGATAGAAGTCTAATTTGTCTTGAAGCTTTGTCTTCTTTGTCTTCATAAGTATTCTTCCTTTTCTTATTTTTGGTGATGTTGGTGTCTTCATCAAAACCATGTCAAGGTCAGGAGCAAAGATCTTCTTCACAGCCCTAGGGTCGATGTTAGATAACACAACTCTCGTTGCTTCATCAATATGATATTGTCATGGATCAGACAAAAAATGGCTGAGCATATTCATAACAAAAGGTAATGACAGATCTAGAGACTTGCAAGTCTAGTAAGTGTCCAACTAGTCATCGATATTGGGTAGCATCTACTGATAGAGTATCTGACCCTACATCCAAACAAGTATTTTTTTCTATGGAAAAAGAGTTGTGATGACAACCTTACAACCCACTTCCCTCTAAAATGTCCAAGGTATATTGTAACACCCCGATTTACTAACCCAAAATGATTATGCTAATTTCGTAATTAAAATGAGATTACTTGAAAATCCAAGTTAACTTAAAACTTGACAAACTAGTCCAATAGGCTTAAACACAAAATATTTCTTTTTAATCCAACACATGACGTCATACTTCAATTATTAATAAAATAACTGAACGATTTTCCTGTAGAGGTAAAATAGTTCAACGACGTCAAAACTAGAAGATTCGTTTGGTAAATTGTACCTCGCTCTACGAGATTAACTAGTAGAGTAAAAATAATAAACTTATTTATTAAATAGAATTGCTCAATTCTTTTACTTATCTAAACATAAATTTTTAATCATGAACATTATCATATGTATAAAGACAATCTCGGGCTCCGACTGGAATATAGAATGAAAACGTTAAAATATAAGGATCTTATTAATTCAAAAGATATCACCGGACTCCATTCTGAATACACAAAATAGAAATACTAAAGTTAAATAATCTTACTTTACAAAAGCTTTCATAGGGCTCCACCCAAAACATAAAGTATAAAAACTAAAAGTACATCAATTTTAATATACCATAGTTTTTCATTGGGCTCCGCTCAGATCACAAATATAAAACTAGAAGATATAAGATGTTTATACTTTCCAAAATAAAATAGAATAGAATATCATTAATTATGAAAGAACAGTCAACCAAACCAATACGAGTTTATCCTAATCAAAGTCACAATCCAACATAGCATGGATTCCTAACTGAACTAAAGGCAAGACTTCCATCTTATATTCCCAAAATGGGTATCCATATTGCATATATACTTAACCTACATAAACAAACGTAGAATGAATTTATATAGATAATAACATGAACGTAATACAATTACATACAACAATTATAATCAATTAATGGCAATCTTGTGCAGGATGTATGATGCATCCACCTTTCGACATGCGGAGGAATATTCATAGACATTAAATCACACAATGCATGCAGGCCCTTATAACAACATTCATCGGAAAAAAAATGGGAGTACATTTTCTCTCTGATATGTCCAACAACGCTATAATGCCCTGTCCGATCCAGTTAACTCAAAGGGGGTGCCAAAGTTAGATTGGTTTAAGAATAGTTATCCTGGCCTAGGCTACTTCAACCAATTAACCCTCAAGGTATCGTGATGCAACAACATCAGAACCACCCCTATTCACTTCCCAAGATATTTCTATCTTGAATCTTTCCGATCAAAAGCCACATTTTCCAATGTAATGATGTATGTACACTAACTTTAGTTAGCTAGATAAGTCTTTTAAATCAACTATACCCAAGCTTTACCAATCTTAAGATATACTTTATCTAGCCATATTAGTCCCAAGTACTCACCACTAATAATACTACTACCCGAGGTACAAATCCCCAACTTAACCATCATTGTTTCATGACGGCCTAGGAGACAAGGGCCACTTACAGACACAACGATGTTAAGAATGTAAATAAAATAAACCTTGAGCCCCACCCAATAACTCTACATCTTCGAGGTGTTTAAAAAGTCTATATTTTCCATACTCCAATGATTTTGTCTACCTATCTTTGAATTCAAAATATATATTGAAAGGATTTTAACTCCAAATTACGCACATACTCCGCTTAGACCAATTCATGGTAATTTACATCTCAAACATAACTCACAAATTACACACACTATCTTTGTGCTCAACTCAACAACCTAAAAACAAACAACAATAAAAACATGACTACACTCTTGTTTTTACATCCTCTCATCCTACTTTATCACTACCTAATCTAACATAACATCCTCAAGAATTCAAAACTTATACCATTATAGAATAAATATGAGTAATTTCATATGTTAATCATCTAAAAGAACCTTCACCTCAAAGCTTATAAAAATGTGCTACAACCACAAAGAATATCCAAAATATTAAATATATGAATCTCAACTCTAAGGATATTATCCCTAAAGCAGTTATATTTTTCCTTACACAACCATTTCGTCATCACATAACTTGCTCACAACCATAATTATTACATGAAGGTAGTTCTCTCATTCTCACTAGTATTATCAATATTTTACAATAATATACAGATAACAATTCACATCAATATCATTATTACTATAACAACACATCAATTTTATATATGACACACTATCATCATGTTAATTAAAACACACCTTGACAATTAATCACAAAACATGTTGACATTTAACAATCACAGTATAAACATTACTACACTCAATTATTATCCAAGAAAATGCTTTCATGATGATGTACACCATATACAAACACATTATATGATAGTAACTATAATTAAACCAATTATCAAAACATAATATATTAACTATTAAACATATAAGACTCAACTAAATCGTTTTGAACCCGACTCTCCAAATTTGAGGGAGTTGGAGAACTTTAATGCAATAATCTAAGACAACTTGGTGTTTTCCCTCACCTTAGTGTTTTAACTCATAACTTTAACATTGTTGAACCTCTTTGTGTCACTGCAAGCGTCCACTTGACCCAAACATCAACATTTCATCAAACAACAAAAAATTCAAACAAGTCCAAACACTTCAACACATTATCACATAATCATAACTAAAAAAATATTGTAATATCAGAACCAAAATAAATATAATAATAGACAATAACAACTAATTTATTTAATAAAAAAAATATAAACTTGTAAAATATTAACCAAAATAAACTTGCCAATTTCATCTATAAAAGATATTGTAATATTCCAAAGTTATCAAAATAATAACCAAAATAAATATAATAACTAAAAATGATTTTATACATTGCAACATAACAACTGATTTATTTAATAAAAGAAATATAAACTTCAATTTTGCAACAATGGTAAGAGATTGAGAAAGGATAAAACTTTATCTTCACATATCACTAGGATCCATATGATGAGAAGAAGCAATGACATAAGAGATTAGAAGTTGTACAATCTAATGTTTTCAAATGAAGAATAAAAAGAACTCAGATCCACCTCCCTATTTTATGTTGGAATTAGTAAAAGAGATACGAAAATCATCTTCAAATACAGTGGCTTATAACGCAAGTTATTTGAACCAATGAAGCATATAAGGATTTAAGAGTAAATATGCATATATAGGAACAGAAGTTGGAAAAAATACTAGCTCCTTCTCTTGCTGCCACTAATGGAGTTTGCAAGGGAGAGTATGTTTTTGCTCTCTCACTCCAAATTGTATGTTCATATAGGTAGGTTAAAAACTAATAAATTAGTCCTAAAATAATAATATTATAATTAGAAAAATTAAAAATAACAAGAGAACACCACTGTAGTTTAGGTATAAGGGGTTTTAAAATCATGTATATCTAAGTACAATATATATATAATAGAATATTATAGGTGGTTATGAATAAAGCTAAAAAATTAAGATAAATGTACTCAATCTATAATTAACTCAAAATATCTTTTAAACATATTTCTATTCCAAATAATATATCTTCACTACTTACACTTATTCAAGTTAAAAATGAAACCAAATAAAAATTTAATTTTAGAAACCTATAAATATTATGACAATAACCAACTCACATGAATAATATTTTTAAAAAAATAAAATTTTACTAAGGATCCACTCAAATCACTGAAGATTAATAGTTAAGAATAATTTAGTAATTCACTTTTGGATGGATTATCGATAAGGAAAAATTGCAATGTTACATATACCTCCTCTAACTAAATACAAGGTCATCAATAGTGCGAGCTACCCAATGCCCAGAAAGTACTTCAAAGGTCTCAAATCCTTGATACAAAAACACTTACCAATATATTTCTTTAAGTCGTCAATCTTTGCATCATTGTTGTCCATCGCAATGACATCATCAACATATACAAGTGCGAAAATAGAGGTTGTACCTCTCTTGTAAATGAAAAGAGAATGAACAACATGAGATTGGCGAAACCCAACCTCCAAGAAAGCTTGTGTAAACTTTCAATGCCAATTTTGATAGACCATAAACCATAGAGTGATATTTGTAAGCGAAATACTCGAGTGTCTCTTACTTTTGCAAAGCCTTGTGGAATTTTCATATAAACTTCCTCATGGCCCAGCAAAAATGTACTCTTCACATCTAACTGATGAATGGCCCAATTTTTCTTTGCAACAACCGCAAGTAGGTTCCATATAGTGACTAATTTTTCTTTGCAAAAACCTTTGAATGAAGTATATTTATAATGTATGTTGTTGTTAAAACGCATTCCCCCAAAAACCAATGGGTAAAGTTGCCTGAAATCTTAATGCTCGTGCTATTTCAAGAACTTGTCTATGTTTTCTTTCAACTACCTCGTTTTCTCATGGGGGTGTAAGTGCAAGTAGTTTCACGCATAATTTCTAGTTCAATATAAAATTGCATCGTGATATTAGAAGTAAACTCCTCAATGTAAGTATAAGATGAAAAGCTAAGAGGGGGAGGGTGAATTAGTTTTCTGAACAATTGACAAATGTTTGCAACTTTAAGAAATAAGAGTTTAGTGCAACAGAAATATAAGTTGCTTAAAAAAAGTACAGAAATATAATTAAAGAGTAGAGATACATCATGTTTTTTACTGGTTCAACTTCTTGTCCACTTGAAGGCTATATCCAGTCATCTTGCTGGGAAGAAAATCTTGCTCCTGGCCTTAACACGATTTTGATGAAGACACCAAGATCATATAAAGTAGAAAAAGGAATAAAACTATTAAGACATAGAAGATTCAAGCTTCAAGGATATTAGAGTTTAAAGTCTTTAATATGTACTTCTATCCTTATGCTCAATTTATAATTAGTAGCTATGCTCAAAGGAATTAAAACTATTTTCAAAATAATTGAATAAGTATAAAACAATGTCAATAATGTTAAGTAACAAGTTACTTGACCCGAGTAATAAGTTATTAGAAGTGGGTAACAGGTTACCTGAACTGTGTGGCAGTTGGTAACAGGTTGCTAGAACTACATAATAGATTACCTGATTAAGAAAATAGTTACAAAGTATAAATGACACTAAGTAACCGATTATTACTTTGTATTAATTGATTACCACTTTGGATATAAACTTTTGGCAATCGATTACACCATCGTGACAATCAATTAACCATAGCTATTGGAAACAAGATTTTCAAATTTAAATGAAGTGTTTTCTTCCAAAGTAAATAGGATTCATTCCAATTATATCTTCTCTTCATGAAAGGTTACTTTGGCTTATTGGAAGCCTATTTAAAGGCATTGAGACATTCAATTCACACACAATCTATACACAAATCATAGAACAATTTTTCATAACTTAGTGAAACAATTTTTGTACTCTTTTGCAATCAACACCTCATCTTTCTGATCTTGCTTACGAGCCTCTTCTTCAATACGAAGACGAGTGATTAGAGATTCCAAAGAGATTTATTTGGTCTTCTGCCTCAGAAGGTTTTTGAAGTCTTTCCAACTAGGAGGCAGCTTGTCAATTATGACAGCAACTTGAAATTGCTCATTTAAGGGCATACCATCAGAAATGATTTCATGAGCAATTTTCTGAATCTCGTGGGACTGAGACTCTACTGATTTATCATTGGTCATTTGATACTTGAGGTAGCGGCTAACATCATATTTCTTAGTCCCAGCTTCCTCAATATCATATTTTTTCTCAAGTGCATACCAAATTAATTTGGCAGACTTGTATGGGCTGTAGTAATCATATAGATCATCAGACAACTCATTCAGAATGAAATTCTTACATAAGTAATCACTTTCATTCCAGATAGCTATTTCAATAGCCAGATTATCTCTTTCCTCTTTTTCAGCCTCATCTGACACCACTGGGATGTCGGTTTTCAGAACGTGGACAACCTTTCTCATAGTGAGGAAAAAGTCCATCTTATGTTGTCAACGTTTGAAATTTGTTCCGTCAAACCGAAATGGCTTGTTCAGGTCATAGCTGTTCGGTCCAGTAATATTATCTATGAATGCCATTGTAGTCGAAACGTCTTAAAATTGTTGTTACCATAGCTTGCAGCAATTCTAAATGGCACGAAATAATACTTACTGGCTGAGTCACGACCATGTCGCTCTCTTTAAGACGTTTCGTGGCACTGTCCAAATGTGCAAGCAGACTATCAACCACGCCGTCCCCAGGATAAAACAGCCCAATCGAATTCTTACTGCACTGTAAGAACCGATCTCGAATAAACCCACCACAATATGGCTATCAGTGCCAATTCTCAAAATAACCCACAATATGGCGACCCGTGTCAATTCTCTTCCCACAATACTGACTACTAGTGTCATTTCTCGAAATCCCACAATATGGCTACCTGTGCCAATTCTTTACCCACAATACTAACTACCAGTGTCAGTTCTCGAAATCTCAGAATATGACTACCTGTGCCAATTCTTTACCCACAATACTGACTACCAGTGTCAGTTCT
>NC_032026.1:3861233-3861843 GCF_001865875.1 Lupinus angustifolius
ATAGCATGTTCATTCTCATATCACTTCACAACTTGTTATTACCCATTGAACCTATTTCTTGGGATCTCTAGTCAGTTAGGTCGGGTTACCATCATGAGTGATCCTCGTTCTAAGGGCAATAGTCCCATACTCTTAGAAGTATTATGGACTTTCTCTCTAGCTAGTCCTTTCGTCATAGGATCTGCTAAGTTATTCTCAGTGTGTACATGATCCACTCTAATAGCTCCTGTAGAGAGTAACTTTCTAATGGTGTTGTTCTTACGACGAATTTGTCGTTTCTTACCGTTATAAAAGCGGTTCTCAATTTTTGCGATAGCCGCGGTACTATCACAATGGATCAACACAGTTGGAATCGGTTTTTCCCATTGGGGAATCTCTGCAAGCAAGCTTCTCATCCAACTTGCTTCTTCACTAGCTATTGTTAGTGCTATCATCTCAGGTTCTATAGTGGGTTGAGCCAGAATAGTCTATTTCTTTGACTTCCAAGAAACAGCCCCACCAGCTATTGTAAATATATAGCCACTGGTTGCTTTGGAATCATCTGAAAAAGTGTTCCAATCAGCATCACTGAATCCTTCTAGGACAGCTGGAAACCTTCGATAATGTAATC
>NC_032026.1:3861943-3862291 GCF_001865875.1 Lupinus angustifolius
AAAAAGTTTTACACTTGGATCGTATGGTGTGCTAGCAGGTTTACAGTCAAAGTATTTGTATTTATTTAGGATCTTTTCCACATAGTGAGTTTGATCCAAAGAAATTCCTTCTTTTGACCAAGTAATTTTTACACCAAGGATTACACTTGCCTCTCCAAGGTCTTTCATATCAAAGTTGTTACACAACAATGATTTCACATTATTCATAACGTGAATGTTGGAACCAAATATGAGTAGATCGTCTACATAGACACATATGATAGTGTAAATGTCATTTTCTGATTTCTAATAAATGCATTTGTCACTTTCATTCACCTTAAACTAATTCGAGACCATTAAGTCGTTAAA
>NC_032026.1:3862391-3863843 GCF_001865875.1 Lupinus angustifolius
AAATCTACATTTTCTCTTTGTCTGAAACCCTTAGCTACAAGGCGAGCCTTGTATTTATCCACTGTGCCATCAGGTTTTAGTTTCTTTTTCAATATTCACTTACAACTAATAGGTTTGCAACCAAGAGGCAAGTCAGCTAAATTTCAGGTCTTGTTAGACTCTAGAGAATCCATCTCATCATTTATGGCTTTTTGCCACAAATCAGCATCCAAAGAAGTCAAAGCTTCTTGGAGTGTTGATGGATCTTCTTCCAATGTATAGACCATATAATCAGGTCCATACTCTCTAGCAGTCCTTGTTCTCTTACTTCTTCTAGGTTCTATTTCAAACTCATCGTTATTATCATTATTCCTAATCATAGGTATGTGGCAAGTTATTGTGCCCCACTATTCCTCAATTTAAAAGGGAATTTCATTCCATTGAAGTCAGCTTCGTTAGACTCAATGAACAATTTTGCGTTAAGGTCATAAAACTTGTACGCTTTGCTGTTTACAGCATACCCAATGAATACACATTCATAGGCTCTACTTGCGAGTTTAACTCTCTTGGGGTCTGGTATCCGGACATAAGCCAGACAACCCCAAGTTCTCAAATAAGACAGGTTTCGTTGTCTATTCTTAATAATTTCATAAGGGGAAATTTTGTTTTTATTCTTGGGGACTCTATTTAGCACATAACAAACAGTTAATAAAATTTCACCCCACCAAGAGGGTGCTGCACCAGAACTTAACATAATAGCTACAACTAATTCAGTTAAAGTTCTATTCTTTCTTTCAGCTTTACCATTCATTTCAGGTGAATATGGTGCAGTTGTTTCATGAATAATGCCATTTAATTTATAAAAATCATTAAACATGTTAGAGTTATACTCAGTGCCTCTATCGCTTCTGAGTTTCTTTATTTTCTAGTTGAGTTGATTTTCAATTTCAGTTACATAGAACTTAAACATGTCGTCAGTGGCGTACCCTTTCCCAATAAATACCCCATTCTTAGTAAGAGTATACAAGTCTGCTCCTCTAGTGGTGTGGGAGTCACCCAACAACACATTCTTATCATCAGCATTCGTATATGTTTTGAACATAGCACGATCATAGCAGACATGGCGGGATGTGCCAATATCTACCCATCGCCCATTAGTTCGTCCAACCATAGTTACATCAGATAATACAGCCACAAATGGTTCATCAACCATGTTGGCATGCGGAGGACGATCCATAGCATTATTTCTACACTTGCGTGCCATATGACTTGGCTTCCCACATTTGAAGCAGATGAACAGGTTGCCAGAGTCATTCTTAGCGGGTGGCTTAGCATATTGGACCTTTTGGGGGTTCCAATTCTTGTTTCGACTAATGTTCTTAGCCCTATTCCCACTGCGGTTCAGATTCTTGAAGTTAGTGCTAGAAGGCTTCAGACCCACACTTGAGAATTTCTTCTTAGTGCTATTGTTCG
>NC_032026.1:3863943-3881734 GCF_001865875.1 Lupinus angustifolius
AATGAAATTCTTACATAAGTAATCATTTTCATTCCAGAGAGCTATTTCAATAGCCAGTTTATCCCTTTCCTCTTTTTCAGCCTCATCCGACACCACTGGGATGTCGGTTTTCAGAACGTGGACAACCTTTCTCATAGTGAGGAAAAAGTCCATCTTATGTTGCCAACGTTTGAAATTTGTTCCGTCAAACCGAAATGGCTTGTTCAGGTCATAGTTGTTCGGTCCAGTAATATTATCTACGAATGCCATTGCAGTCGAAACGTCTTAAAATTGTTGTTACCGTAGCTTGCAGCAATTCTAAATGGCACGAAATAATACTTACTGGCTGAGTTACGACCAGGTCGCTCTCTTTAAGACGTTTCGTGGCACTGGCCAAAATGTGCAAGGAGACTATCAACCATGCCATCCCCAGGATAAAACAGCCCAGATCTCTGTTATCGAATTCTTACTGCACTGTAAGAACCGATCTCGAATACACCCACCACAATATGGCTATCAGTGCCAATTCTCAAAATTACCCACAATATGGCGACCCGTGCCAATTCTCTTCCCACAATACTGACTACCAGTGTCAGTTCTCGAAATTCCACAATATGGCTACTTGTGCCAATTCTTTACCCACAATACTGACGACCAGTGTCAGTTCTCGAATCCCAAAATATGACTACATGTGCTAATTCTGTATCCACAATACTGACTACCAGTGTCAGTTCTCGAAATCCCAGAATATGACTACTTGTGTCAATTATTTACCCACAATACTGACTACCAGTGTCAGTTCTCGAAATCCCAGAATATGACTACTTGTGTCAATTATTTACCCACAATACTGACTACCAGTGTCAGTTCTCGAAATCCCACTTTGGCTGCCTGTGCCAATTCTTAAGTTCCACGGAAAGAAAGGGGGAGAAGTTTGCCGAAAATGCGTCGGTGGAATATTAGGGGGGAGAAAGAGAAGCTGAGGGGAAACGCCTTCAATTTGGTGCAAGTTAAAATGAAGGGAGAAAACCTCTATTTATAATGTGAGATTTTTCTCATGTTCCTCATTTCTCCAATGTGGGACTTGGGACCTTAATTTTTATTTTTTTCAAAACTCTTCCATGTGGGACTTTGAGATTGTTTTTTCAAACTCTTCTATGTGGGACTTTGGTGTTTTTTATATTTCACACCCAAAAGTCACATGTTATGACCATACACATAACATGCAACAATTTAGAATCACACAATGAAAGTATGTAATGCCATACCTTGAGCCTCTTAGGATTCGCCTCGCCCTGATACTACTAATGTAACACCCTCATTTTTACTTAATAAGTAAAAAGAATAAAAATGAAAATAAAAAAATAAAAAGGCACTCCAATTTTATTATAAGTCAACAAATATTCAAATTCACTTTCTATAATTATGATAATTAAGATTTTCTATCCAAAACATGACATAGTAAAATATTTCAAACCTTCAGCAATTCAACTTCACTTTCTATAATTATTTGAATAAAAAAAGCCATTATTTTCAAGAACTTATTTTGATTATTTTATTACTTGAAATATATTTCTTTCACCTACTTTGTCTTGACTAAGTATAGATATTAAATTAACAATACTTTTATCATTATATTGGAATATAACAAAATACTTGCCATGATAAAATCAATATGTCATGGCTAAAAAAATCTTAGATGACATGCATTACAAGAAACGACTATATAATAATTATGAGCCAAAAGGATTTATAGAAATGTAGTTCCCTAGTTAGTTTTAGTTATGAACATAGAAAGAATTTGAATTATCTCAAAATAAAACTAGTGTTCCTATGAGAGTATCATAGGTTAATATCATTCTATACAATAAAGTAATTATAATATATCAGAAATATCAAACATGAAGTAGTCACTTCACTAACCATCCAAAACATCATTCTACCAAGACTAATATCAGATTCCTAAGTAATGAGAACCTGATCCTCTACCATCTCTCAGAGAGAAGAATTGCCTGATATGTGTATAACCGTAACACATATAGGTACATAATGTACAAGAACAAAGAGATGGTAAATTATTATTTTAAGACACAATATGTTAATTATATGCAATATATAATATAAAATAAAAATAAAGAAAAAAACATAATATTTCCCAAACATGGAATTCATTAGTGTGAACTTGATGCATTAGCTACACAATGAATATCAACAGAAACTAGATTCCAACTAATTTAATATCAAATGCAATACATATGGATCCATATTCAACCTTTTACTTTTAAACTCAACTCATTTACGAAAGCAAACAGGAGTGCAAGTCATCATATATGATATATCATAAATTACTAAGAACATATATTAAACCAGGTGACTCTCATACTAGGAGCTCTCTCATCAATGAGATCAGTCTGGATCTTCACTAGATCATCCTACCTAAGTAATCCTCAAGGTTTTAATTATGAGTCGTCAACATTAACCATCCCTGTTCGTTTCCCAAAATATATTTATCTTTAACCTTTCCACCCAACCATAACCATCCTCTAATTCCATGTTGAATGTATGTCAAACTCATTTCATGTTCATGTATCATAAGCACATGTTACATCTTTCTATGCATGTGTCTATATATATATATACACCATCAACATTAGTTATTTCATTTTCATCTAAGCTAACTACTAATCAAGACAATTATCATTAACGACAAAAGTGTATCGAAAACCTCATTCACATCATTATCAAGCATGCAGTTGAATATCACTGAATGTCCACTATGCAGTTGGAAGCTTACTCCACTTAACCAATATGAGTATGACTTTAATAATCATAAAATTTTCAATATTGATGCTTATCCCATATGATAAGCTCAATACAAAGTTGCATCTGACTTTAAGGTTATCAGACCATACTATGACTTAAGACCAATACAAAGCTCCTATAAACATTTAAAATTATAGATATATATGATAAATTAATATATAGTAATCCAAGATGTAACATTTTTTATGCCAACATAATGCAAGCTTGAAGTTTAAAAAGGAAAAAAAACATAATTTCACTTTTTAATACACATTCACTATAGAAAGTGAGAGAGAAAGAGGAAATGTAAGTGGAATGAAGAGTGAAAGAAAAAGAGAATGAAACATAAAATTAACAAGTGAGAAACTCACCAAACTTTCTCCTTCTCCAAAAAGTTATTTCAGGTTTAGCAGAAAATGAATAGTAAACTATTTTACCCCAAATCAATTAAAAGAGATAAATAGGATTATGCTATAGGAATAATAACAAAATAACAATAGGACTTTATTTTAATCAAAATTATTATTTCAATAGTTTATACTAATCATAAAACTATTTAGGTTGGTAAAAAGAATAAAAATCCAATAATTTAAAAGTATCAATCTAAAAGTGACATCAATCCTAAATATGTTATACCGAATTATATTTAAAATATTTCTTGAATATTCTAAAAATATTTGAATACACATAAAACAATTAAATTGAATAAGATACTTACTCTAAATAAAATATTATTTAGATATTATTGTGTTCACACTTGATTATAATGTTTTAGATACACTTATTTTCTCAATTTAAAATGCTATAAAATCAATTTAATATACCAAATGAATTGATAATTCATATTAGAAAAAAATATTGATGTTAGAGTTCAAAATATTTTTGTATGTTAACTATTAATATTTGTTCACTTATCGGTAAAGAATTATTCCATATGTGGTGCACGTCACTCTTCACCCATCTTTAGCCCCAATAAAGAGATAAATTCTATTATAGTTATCATATCAACTTTAATAATGATAATAACAAAGGAAAGAATAAAAGTTAGATACCAAAAGATGCTCCAACTTTATATTATAATTAATATAGACAGATCCCGTGTTAAGGTTGACAGACACTGATATGTTTGTTAACCTGTAGTTCTTATTTTGAGAAAAATGTGTGCAAAATTTTATACATTATATATATAATTATTGAGTCTTTAAAAAATAGCATAAATAAATGATAGTTAAAATACTGACTATATATAAATCTTTATACTAATGATACATAAATATTTCACTCTTTTATTTTTTGGTCTTTCATATTTTAAGAGATTTAGTTAATAATAATTTTCATATTGCCCTTTATTATAAACAGTAACAATACGGAAAGAATAGATACCGAATGGTACTCTAACTAAATAACTATATAGGTAGGATTATAAAATGGTGCTCAAATTTTATATATTAAACATGTGAATTGATTATGATATGAATTTTATATATTCTTATTATGTTATTTAAAATTTATGTTTAATTATTGTTAACTCTTAAACAAAAGTAATAAAATAAATTATACATAATATATTAATTGTATATATTATAATACACATATATTACACTCATTATTAGTGATGCTTATATAGAAAGATATAGACAACCATATGAATAGACTCTTAATTTTTTGCAACTACCAATAGTTTACTCTCATCATTTTGGATAAAAAAATTTGCAGCGTATGATTGTCCCTCTTAATAAATATGGCTTCTAGAAATTGAACATATTTGACATTTTGATCATCTCAAAAATCTAACGATATCTTACATTACAAGAATAATATATTGTTAGTTAATAGACTCTCCCTTAGTGGATCGCCCCTAGAACTTCAACAGTATTATGCAATCTATGAAATTGGTCTTGTCTAACTTATCCAAGATTATGGTACCACTTTTTTAAGGTACCGGTCATTCTGTAACAAAACTCCTCTACGACTAGTCTGCGATAGTAGTGATAAAGTTGTGGATTTCTATTATGATGTTAAGAGATTGAATGAATAATACATATCTTTTTAGATATTTATTGGTAATACCCCTGTTTATATATCTTTAATGAGAACATGACTTATATAAAAAAAAGAGTTGTTCCTGAAACTTTATAAACTTGGAATAAAGTATTTACTGGTATAAGGAGATAAGTTATTTCTTCCTGCCAATGAAATCATGACAAATGTCATGTTTCATTATTTTCTATAGCACACACGTCACATTTTTATTGGCTAAAGGGGATAAATTATATCCAGGTATGAAGATTCTCTTATTAATTATTGAACATATCTTTTTGTATTACCAAGGTATTCCTTTACACTTTTTAAGTAAAAAACTAATTATTTTTGGGTGCATAATTGTTATTTTACAAATGTCGTTTTCAAGAATCGAATCATTGATCTTTTGGTTATTATGCGAATCTAACGATGCCTTATATAGTTAAACAAATAGACCAATATAATAGTATATATATATAACTATTAGTAATATCAGTATTATTATTATAACGAGAGCATATTATAACTATTAGTAATATCGGTATTATTATAACTACCTCCCCATAATTTTTTCATATTTAAAAATATTTTCAATGTTTTTTAATTTGTCTAAAATAAAACAATTTGTCTTAATTGTAAGGAAAGAATATCAATATTTTTTTTATCTTAAACATAAGAAAATAAAATACTTTTATCATTCAATACTATTTTCAATTGAAATAATTATAATTTTGTGTATGTTTTTTATTAAATTAAAGCAATTAATATTCTTTTAACTTATTTCTTATAATATATAAAATTAGTTAAATTTCTTTATGTGGTAAGTTGAAATTAAGAGATCTTCAACCTGGTATTGCTGAAATGATGATTGCCGTGGAGAAAGAGTAAAGGCGCCTACTACATTAGCTGGAAATCAATGTGTATCCGATGCAAATATTAGTTAAAGAAAGAAAAAATAAAAGAAAGGCAAATAATTAGACACATGGAATAAGATTATGATCATCTCCAACACGAATCCAACATTGAAATATGAAGTAAATGATGCGCTTAATACTTTATGAGTTATTTAAAAATAGTTTAAAATTTGTACCTAATTTACCAACGGACGTTAGTTCAAGTGGTATATCATTGATTCTTCTTAAGGTATCAAGTTCAGTCTTGTGGATGAAAAAAATGTTCGTTGGGAGAGTTAATCCCATATACCTGTAAATATTCCTGGTTCGGACAGGATTGTCTCTAGTTCGAGGATATAAGTGGGAAACCAAATTTTTTTAACTAATTTTGATAGGATTTGGTTTCATAGAATAGGTGTTTCTATAAAATCCACAAGCCAATGAGGTTTGAAACCTTAGAAACTTCTTTCTTGCCTGCCTTGAAAAATCAGCTAAGAATTTGTCAAAAATAAGGATACATAAACAAAAAACAAAAACAACAGCAAAGCAAAACAGCCAAAACATCATAGTATCCAACAGCAGCGCTCCTCATTGGTGGGGTAGACCGTAGACAAAACAAGTGACCACTCCAACATTCTAAACCGAGAATAAAAAATTAAAAAAAAGTACAAAGAAGTTAAAAAAGAAAACCAACCACATGATTCTCCTATGTCGGTGGGCCCTCAAACGCGGACTTGAGTCCCTTATTCAAATTTAGTTAATGGAAATAAAATATCTTCTAATATAAGGAGATAAGTTATTTCCTCTTACCACTAAAATCATGACATATGTCATGTTTAATATTTCTAAAACTAAATAAAATATTATAAATGTCATATTTTTACGAACTGGATAAGATAAATTATCTTCTGATATGAGGATTATAAAATTAAATAAAATAATATCCATGGTCATATTATTCCCATAGTTAATTGCCATAAAGGAAACAAAAGAAGATATTCTCCCTTCTTGCCCCACAATAATGACCAATGGATGTCATCCTCTGATTTATCTCAAGCAAAATTAACCAAATATTGTTTCTAAATAAGTTACTTTAGTAGTTATGAAAACTGAACTCTAATGGTCATATTAGCAGGAAAACTGATCTTTCATTTGATATAATTAAATAATTATATTGGTCATTAAACCATATCAATCAAAATTAGTTATATTGACCAATTTTCATTCAAACTGAATTGATTATGCTCATCATTTTTCATTTAAATTTATAATTTTTTATATGAAAATAACTTAAATTTTAACAAAATAATGTTGTAAAGGGTCAAAATATTTACTTTTATAAAATGGTGTGCTACCAAAGGGTACATTTTATGTTAACAAATTATGTAAATAAAAATATTTATCAAACTTTTTTATTAGTTTTTCAACATTAATATTAAATATAATATTTATGTATATCTAATTTTACAAATATACTTAATGAATGAACCACTAATTAATTAATTAATTATATCATTATACAAGTATCTTGACCGGTTTAATAATTAATACATTATTAATAAGATTAACTCCTTTAGAAAATGAGTTTCATGTTTATGCCATGAAAAAATTTATGATGTCAGCCCATCACCATTATTCACATGTTGAATATAGTGAATGTGAAATAAAATGAGTAAAATAAATGATAATTAACATACAAACTTATAAACTATTAAACTAAAATGTCCACCTAATAATAGCTTACTAGAAAGGTAAAAAAATTATAATTATTCTCAAAATTTATAAAGAAAACATGTAATATTTAGTTAAATGGATATCCATAAAATGTACTTCCATAAAATCTAAATAATTCTATGATCTTAGTTGCATTTCTCATAGCTAATGGTGAAATCTTTGTCTTCCAATCTCTTCTTCATTCAATAACTCTTAAACTTAACTGAAAAATAAGTGAAATCTTGTGAGATGAGTTGAACAATTATTGAACTCCACTAGTATATATAAATATTAAACTATTAAAAAATACATTGCAAAAAAAATAGAAAATGTCAACAAGGTTTATAAAGAAATATAATGTTAAAAGTTATATATTTGGTGTAGGTAAGAAAAAGATTTTGTCAAGATAGGAAGGTATCTATTGGTAAACATAAACATTCTCCTAAGCTGTCTTGTGGTGTTTTGAAGATTTTGTTGATGAGTAATTTATAAATATGTCTTAATAAAATGGTTGAGTGCATTATCACCTAAACATTTGCTCAAATAAATAAATAGTTGTTTCTTGTACCACAGACATGTTTGCCATACATGGAGGACCACAATTCACAATGTGAGGCCAGATATTTCTTTGACCAATTTGAGTTTTCTTCATTATTTAATGAATGGATTTTCTACTGTGTCTCTAAGATACGACGACTTTTCATTAAAAAAGAAATCCACTAATTCCAAGTAATTTTTTTAAAGTTACATCTATCCTAGCCATCGATTATAGGAAAATATAATAATTTTAATTAGTGGCTAGATTTAAACTATTTCCATAGAATTGATGACAGCTAAAATGAAGAGCAAGTTTAAAAAACAAGTATAAAAAACCAGGTGATCCCATTCAAAGTTAAGTATCATATTCTATATCCAAACAAAATAAAATATAGAAAAAAAAAAGTATGAATATTATCTATTATTTTATATTTTATATAATTTAAAAAATAATATAAATAAATTCAGGATGATATACTAATTGTGTATAAATTATTACAATTATGGTGCATATAAATTATACAATCAAATAAATTATTACACTCATAAAAATAAAAAAATATGTATACATTCAAAGTGTAAGAGTTTTTTACACGATTACTGTATTATCTATAATTCATTTATAATATAATTAACTTTTAAATAAAAGTAATACGAATGAATAATAAATAATATATTGAAGTACATAATTCTTACATTGTCAATGTATAAATGTTACACTCTAAAAATAATACATTAAAGTTGTAAAAAATTACACCGTCAAATCTATATTAAACTTTAATTATTAACGAAAAAACGTATAATCTACTTGTTGTGTAACGCACGCGCCTCTCAATCAGCCGTTTAGGAATCATAAATCAAAATAAACAAACAAACGAACCCTCCATCTCTTATTTTCCACCACTATATATACCATCCTACCTTTTCCTCTTCTCTCCATCCAAATATCTCTTTTTCTCTCTCTACACTTTCACAACTCCAAAGTCACCTACACTGTAACGTTAGCAAAAACTCTTCCTTATTATTTTTTTCTTTGAATCTCATTTCTCTAAAATGGGTGAATGTAACATTGAGAGGAAACGAGTTCGTGATGACTCAGAGGAAAACTCGCCCGAGTCGAAGTTCCTCCGAGTCGACTCGGTTTCTTCGGACACCAACTCATCCGAGTCTCATCTAACACCGGGTAACTCCGTCGAGTCACGTGAACTTGGGCGAGTCGACTCAGACGACTCGGTTCTTAACTCACCCGTCGTTAACGAGTTCCAAGATGATTTTCTCAACATGTTTGACGAAACGGTAAACGTAACGGAGGGTTTGGATTTCGTTATAAAAAGCTTTGAGGAAGAGATACTTACACCGGGTTCGGGTTTTGAACCGTTTTCCGCTGAGTTTAAACCGAATCTGGTTTATTTGTTAGAGGCTTCTGATGATGAACTTGGTTTACCACCGACGGTGACGGACGAAAGACAGGTTGAAATAAATGAACCCGGTTCAGTTGGACCGGAACGGTTTGATTCGACCGGGTTTCTAGGGTTAGAGGATGATTTACGGAGCTTAAGTGATGAAGCGTTTGGGTTCGAAAACGGTGTCCTTTGTGACGGTTATTATGGTGAAAACGGTGGGAGTTATGTGATTGTAGATGGGTTGTTTGATTATTCTGAAACGACAGAAATTTTGTGGCGGTGTGAGTCGTTGCAGGCTATGTAACGGTGTCGTTTTGGGAAAATGTAAATCTTGTTATGAAGATGTTTAGGGAACAAAGAAAAAGTTTTAGATGGTAGATGTGAAAATTAGATTTATTGAATTGTTGTTTTGGTTTGTTTAATTCCTACTGAAACAAACAAACAGGGTTACATTTTTAGATTTTCCTTTTCAAATTTTTGATGTTTGCTTTCATATTATTTGATTTTTCGTTTTGAAAGGCAAATGATTAAATCTGGACCTTGGGGAAATCGTGAAAACGAGGAAATATCTGAACGTGATCTGTGTTATTTTACAAGATTCCATGTGTTTATCTATTTTCCCGTTTCTTTAAGCAATGTTTGAATGGGTCGAGAATATTCTGGATTTACGTTCAAACTGTATAAAGAAAAAGAGAAAAAGATCATAAATGTTTTATATATTATCATGCATCTTTTATCATATGCTTCTTTTTCAAAAGAAGTAATACAGTGAATAGTGGATATTGTATTAATTTTATATAAATTTTTATAATAATAATGGATAAATATTATGATTATAAAGAAGGTAAATGATAAATGAAATATATGTATGGTTTAATTCACTTTTAAATTAATTATATATAAATGAATGAGGTTTAATTCACTTTTAAATTAATTATTTCTGTGGTTTATCTGATGACAATTCTTCTGACTTCTAATTTTTGTCGCTGATAAACCTAATTTCTGTTTTTTGGCGAATGAAGAAAAGTATCTTATAAAACAAGGAGGGAGTGATCAATATAAAATTGTTATTTTAACTTTGTTAATGTTATCTAAAAATATTCTAACATTTGTTAACACAATGTCAGTAGCTTAAAAATAAGTTTGATTTTTAATAAAGAAAAAATTGCTACTATTTTCTACATACATCTTTTTTCTTTATTTTAAATTGGTATGGAACTTCTTTTGGCATTCATATCAACTTCACAAAATAATTTAAAAAGGAGACCTAATAGGCTAATAGTATTATCTATTATATAACATAAACAATGTAACACAGCCAAAATCAAATGTATAAATAAATGATATATGTATTCTGATTTAAATGAGAACAATTATCATATAAAAATGATAGGAACAATAAATATGAGGAAAATCAAATATATAAATAAGTAAATGATAAGCACACACTCAATTTTTGATTATATATACATAGGGGCCTCTGACCGTGCCTCTATATAGAAAATATTTGGATGGTGACCATGTTGGAGGACAAGAAAGACCTCTTAGAGGGTGTTGGACCAGGTAGTGTTGAGAGGGATGTATATAAAATATTTGGATTTTTTGTCAGATCTTTGTACTTCCATCTATTGCAGTCTCCTTCAGTTTTTGTGAGATCTTTGTACTTCCATATAGCATCTACAACTGTGAGTGTATGTAACATCTTCATTTCTTTTGGTTCAATCGGTTTTCATAGTCTCAACATTGAATTTTATATTCTTGCACACAATTTCTACTCTTTTTGGTTTCAACCCATCCAAACTGTATAACATAGTCAAAAATATCCATTCAACCCGAACAAAGAGAAATAAAAGCTAAAAACAATTCTAAAGTTCTAATTATGTCCTAAAATGCAATGCAAATAAACATTGAAGCATCAACACTAGAGCAAGACTCCACATGCTCTAAATGCAGAAAATCAGATCATATTTAAGATGATTGTCCAGTCCTACAAAAGCAAAGTGCTTTTAAAAGAAAGAATGACAAGAAATTGAGGAACAATGACATCTTTCTTTGATAGCTTCATACAAATCAAACAACAATTATGAGGTTAATAACTCTGAACCAAATGATATTTTTCATATGATGAGTTACAAAATATTTTTAATGAATTGCATCAAGAATATGTTAGACTTTCTAAATATGCATGAAATAAAAAAATGACATCACCTTTTTAGAAAGTCGTAACAACATTTTAAAGAATTATGTAGTCGGTCTCCAATATAAATCCTCTTCTTCCACATGTCCAAATGATATTGCTATTCAAACTAAAGTTTTAACATTAAGTCTTGGACTTAATAAACTCAACAAGAACAATCACAATTTAGATAAGATTGTAAAAGTCCAAAGACATTCAATAGAATGAAAAAGTCTTGACTATGCAAATAGTCATGTGGCTAAAATAAGAATGTCTTAGGAAAAACAATCATAGGTATTGGACCAGACTGCGAGCGTGGAGCCTCCAACCACCAGGGAGTTCGATTGTTACATGGGTATGGGAAGAGTCACAAGTGAGACACCACGTCTTGAACCAAAACCTTAAGGCATTAGTTCCATGAGCCTTTCCTTCTTATAAACTCTTTCACTCCTCCCCGCATATCCAATGTGGGACTTCACACTTGAATAAACCCAACAATCTTCCCCTCAAGTGTGGGTACCACACACTTTCCGATTCGCTCCCCCTTAAGTCCACCATGTCCCAGCCGAACCATCGGCTCTGATACCACTTGTTGGACTAGACTACGACCGGGGAGCCTCCAACCACCGGGGAGTTCCATTGTTACATGGGTATGGGAAGAGTGAAGAGTCACAAGTGAGACACCACGTCTTGAACCAAAACCTTAAGGCATTAGTTTCATGGGCCTTTCCTTCTTATAAACTCTTTCACTCCTCCCCGCGTATCCAATGTGGGACTTCACACTTGAATAAACCCAACAATCTCCCCCTCAAGTGTGGGTACCACACACTTTCCGGTCCGCTCCCTCTTGAGTCCACCATGTCCCAGCCGAACCATCGGCTCTGATACCATTTGTTGGACCAGACTGCGACCGGGGAGCCTCCAACCACCAGGGAGTTCCATTGTTACATGGGTATGGGAAGAGTGAAGAGTCACAAGTGAGACACCACATCTTGAACCAAAACCTTAAGGCATTAGTTCAATGAACCTTTCCTTCTTATAAACTCTTTCACTCCTCCCCGCATATCCAATGTGAGACTTCACACTTGAATAAACCCAACAATAGAAAGCACCATAAAGTTTCATAAAGAAAAAGTATATACTAATCCTATTTTTAAAATAAAATTTAGTACACATAAGCATCTACTTACCCGTTCTTACTGTAATAAAGTTGGTCACACACCTAGTACTTGTTATATTAGAAAATATAGTGTGACTTCTATTCAATATAGATGGGTAGAGAAATGTGCTAACCCTACAGGATCTAAAATCACATTGAGTACCTAGAATTTCATTTTAATTTGTTTTGTTTTGCAAGAGTGTTTGATAGCCATAAGCAAAAATTTGTTATCTTCACAGTGACTGCTCCAATCACATAAAATTAGGCGATTCAAAATTTTCATTTTTAAGAAATAAAGGCTCTTGTTACCTATGGAGAGAACAACAACAGAAAAAAAAATCCTAGATATAGGTACAGTTATCACTGTCTTTAAATTTAGAGTATGGAATGGTCGTCTAACAAACTTTTTACTTGAAAAAGGCTTTACCAAAAGTAAGGTTGACACTATATTATTTATTAAGAAAATAGATCATCACACTTTACTTGTTCAAATTTAAGTTGATGATATTATTGTCGGTTCTACTAATGAGTTATTGTGTAGTGATTTCAGTAACATGATATAAGGAGAGTTTGAGATGTCCATGATGGAGAAGTTGAACTACTTCCTTGGACTTCAAATAAAACAACTCAAGGATTGACATCTTTGTTAGTCAATCCAAATATTGCAGGGATCTACTAAAGTGCTTTGAGATGGATGAAAGCAAAGCAATTGCCACCCTAATAGGTTCTGGAACATACATCGATATTATGAAGCAAGAAAGTGCATAGATATTTCGAAGTATCAAGGTATGATTGACTTCCTACTTTATCTTATTGCAAGTAGACCAAATATTATGTTTAGTTTCTGTCTTTGTACACATTATCAATCAAAATCAAGAGAGTCACATCTAGTTGCCCAAAAAAGAATAATGAATTATTTGAAAGGCACACCTGATATAGGATTGTGATATTCGAAAGGAAGTTAATGTGAACCAAAGGGAGGATACCCTACAATTTGGAGAAAAAACACCAATTCAATAACATTTGTTGGGGGCACACTTAAAGAATAAGGGGATGTTCCAGAAGCAAGCCAAAAAATAATATGATGATGAGCTTTAATTCATGCCAATTCACCAAATTATATTCAATAAAGTGAAGAGTGTGCAAGTGAGACCAATAATACTTTGGGCACCCACATGCAACCTATGTTTACGTGTTCCTTCATATCAAATAAGGAAATAATTTTTGTGTATAACTCATATATAAACATTGCCATCAAGTATGAGGAGAGAAGGTGGTATGAAATTATTTTACTTTATGGGAAGATACCATGTGAATGATTTATTTCTCTCTTAAAGTAGGTGTGTGAATCAGAGGAGAATGATTTATTTCTCTCTTAAAGTAGGCGTGCGATTAAAAAAAGAAGAGGGTGATATGATTATTTGTTTCCTTTCTTGGAGTGAACCTCATCTTGGCTTATCAAACTCTTGTTTGTGGCGCCATCCCTCTTTATATCTTAATCATTTTCTATTATCCAATTTACACAAAGTACATATACAATTCCGCTGCATTATTATTCAATACTATCTGCAACACATATCAAAGACACCAACCAAGAAACAATCATCCAAAAAGGAACCACCCCAAGGAGGTTACTATTATAAGTCTATGTGATTTGGTGGGATACTCAAATTCAGATTTTGCTGGATGCAAAACTGAGAGGAAAAGTACAAGTGGTACTTGTCATATTCTAGGAAATGCAATGATATCTTGGTATTGTAAAAAATAAGTCTGTGTTGCTCTAAGTAGTGCTAAGGCAAAATACGTTGCAACAAATAGTTTTTGTGCCCAAGTATTGTGGCTTAAGCAACAATTACAAGATTATGGCTTAGACTTATGATGTGTTCCCTTGAAATGAAATAGTACTAGTGCTATAAACCTCACTAAGAATTCAGTGATGCATTCCCGAACCAAGCATATTGATATAAGATATCACTTCCTTAGAGACCATGTCTAAAAGAATATGTACTCTTGGAATTTGTTGATACACATGACCAATTAGTAGACATCTTTACAAAACCTTTGGCTAAAGAAACTTTCTATAAGTGTAGACGAAAATTAGGCATTTTTGATGAAGCTAACCTGTCTTAAATGTGTTAATATGCTTATATGTTTGCTTCATTATGCTTATTACATGTCTACTTGTGCTTAAACATGCTTAATTATTTTTATTAAATTTCATATTTTGGGTATGTAATCGATTATTATATGAGAGTAACCGATTACCAAGCATCAAATGGATGAGGGTTTCAAAAACTAGAGACAATAACCGATTACTCTGATGAGTAACCGATTACTAGATGAAACAATAAGGAATACTAATCGATTATGTTGGAGAGTAACCGATTACACAAAGTTTAATATCTAGGAATTAGGTATTTTTCATTAGAGTAATTATGCTAGCTTGAGTAACCGATTACACTTCGTAGTATTTAAGTGATTTCTTCCATTTTCAAAAAACTTCATCTTCTTCCTTCAACCCTCTAAAATCGTGGTCACCCCTCTACTTTCAAAATCTTCATTTCTTCATTGTTTTGAGTGATTTTTGTGTTGATTTTCATCACCTTTTCAATTCTAAACTCATTGAAACTATCATTCTCGAGTTTAGAGTCTTACATAAAAAACCACAAAAATTATGAAATCCTCAAAACCTACAATTTCAAAACTTCACTTTCATGACTTCTTCATTAAGAACCAATAAGCAACGTTCCAATGTGTCTCAAAGGAAACAACCAACTTCTTCAGAGGCTAATCCTCTGGATTTGGCATGACTTCTTTCAACTGATGAGCAACAAACTATACTCAAGGAGCATTTTCTGTAGAGACCCATTTTAGCTCCTAAGTATGGTAAGCTTCGCTCTTTTGAGTCTGATTATTTCATTTTCTCCACCCTCCTTAGGCAACAAAATTTATTTTAGATTTATGAGGAACATTATGCCTATTACTCTTAACTTCTGCGGGTATTTTCCTACAATCTAAACTTTAAAAGAAATAAACTGTTTACCTCAGTCAAGTGAAAAGACATTGCCTTAGATTTGAGAACTTTTAGTTCAATTTGCCGCAATATACCATACATAGGAACCATTGTTGAATTTGGGTTTCAATGTGATTTGGACGGGTTCAATATAAAGGAATTATACTACTATGTGTAGATTTTCTAAGAGGGAAATTGAAATGTGTAAGCAAACGTCTTTAAGTGAAACTGTTAAGAGTAGAGATATTCTATCTTTCGGGAATCTCAATCTAGAAGATCGTTTGCTTAATTACCTTATAAGCTATGTTATAGTTCCAAAATATTCAAATCATTCACAAATTAGCGATATGGAACTACAAGTTATGTATGTTCTTAAACATAACATTTTGATAAACTTGAATGCGACAAATGTGGTGTTTTAGAGATACTCAGAGCCCGTTACCTTATGTTATAATCATCATTATCATACTTGAGAATTTTGGTATATCGACAAAGATGGTTCTTTCGAGACCCCAATGATCTATCTACAAGCATCATAGTGATCAACAAGATGCTCCTATGGAAAATCCTTCTACTAACCCTCCTACACCTCAACCCTCTACATTCCACATCGAGTCATCTTCATCTACTACCATACCTACCAATTAGATAATCATGGATGAGTTATTCTCGCTTCAAGGTTACATCACTACAAGGATGGATGCCCTTGATGCTAAGAATCAGCAAGTCCAAGTTGAAAGAAGATTATCCAATCGGTTGGACTACATGGATCTGGATGATGATATTGATGAGCTAAAATCTTAGAGTTGTTGTTGTCTAGGAATTTCTAGTTGCTCTTTGATGTTGTTATCTGTTGAACTTTTTGGATTTTTAATTGGTTTTGTAATGTTTAACTTTCGTTCACTTTATTCTTTGTATGAACCTTTTTTTTTACCTTAATGACTACTATGCTGTGTTGCTTTACATGATTCTATCATTTTATAGCATTTACATTACGCTGTTCATATTGATTATTCTGACATTGACTTAGAAATAAATCATGATCTTATCTTGTACCCTTTTTGTTGTATATATATGTATATATTGTGCTGGAAATTTGTCTTCCCTTCTTTTTGGTGATGTCAAAAGGGGGAGAAAATTTGGAGTTGTGTTTTCTGTTTAAAATATTTCAGGCACATACTTAAAAACAAAGAGGGAGCATACTCAACTCAAATTGTCAAATCATATGAATTATGCAAAAATAAGAAAACTCTATCTTTCAAGATGATGTTGGTTTATGTCGCGACCCGATTTTCGGTTGGAAGACCGGCTCTACGACTTGGGAGGAGGCGAACTCGATTTCTACCTCTCCCGATTGATTTGGAGTCGCCACTACGTTTTTTGCGGTTAAAACATAGAAAACTCTATAGTAAACCCAATTAGGATAATATGGTCTTTAAGCAGAGATTCTGAATTCGAGAGTCGATTACGGATCGGGGAAGGTATTAGCACCCCGTCCGCCCGTATTAAAACGGTACCCTCGCTAATAAAATGGACTTTTATACCCTTAACAATTATTTATTTAGAAATTAATTATCATAACAAAATATTTTTTTTATTATTGAGCCTGACAATATTGACTTTGGTCCTACGTACCCCTATTAAGGGGATCAAGGCTTACGTAGTTCTAGTTCAAAAAATTGTTTCTACTTTGATTATTGTTAGTGATTTGAGAAAATACCATTAGGTTTTAGAGGTATTAGTTTATTGAATTGGTCAATATATAGTTGTTTTGGTTCAATGAGACTACTGGAAAATACCGATAGGTTTTAGGAGTATTAGTTTATTGAATTGGTTAATTTGATTGTTTTGGTTCAATGAGACTAACAGTTCAGGAACGGTGTTGGTCGTAGACCTTCTCCTCATTTCCGGGGAGTTAGAGACGACTCGAACCATAACCTCACTATAAAAATCTCAATTTATTCGGTAAAATAATATTGGGTTATTTTTAGAATTATGTAGCAAAATAGGTTGAGGAATTATTTTCTATATACATGATTAATAGCTTAGGGACAACATTGGTTGTAGACCTTCTTCTCGTTTTCGGAGAAGTTA
>NC_032026.1:3881834-3889507 GCF_001865875.1 Lupinus angustifolius
ATTATTTACATATATAGAATTTTAGTGATAAAATATTTATTAGTTAATTATATATAATTAATAGTTTAGAGATGGTGTTGGTTGTAGACCTTCTTCTTATTTTCGGAGAAGTTAGAGACAACTCGAACCATAACCTTACTACAAAAATCTCATACTTAACTTATTGAATAATATATTGTTGATTATTCTTTTATGTGAAATTATATATAGAGTTAATAGTTCTTTTATGAATCTACAATTTTAACTAAGTAAAAAGAATAAGTCAGTAAACTCTTATTTTGTTAAACGTGTAAAAATAAATTAAGAATGAATAAAACAAATACATTAACAGCAACTACATATATGAATTAAGTAAAAAACAAAAGTGAAAGAAAATGAATAAATGGTAAGTGAAATAAAGAAGTAGGAGAGGGGTAACCTCATACGGGTTCTTTGATCCCCAAATTAGAAAAGGGAATTTCAATCCCTAGCCTCCCTTCTTCTTCGCTCCTTCGACGGCAATGGTGACGGTTTGTGGCGAGTTGCGGTGGATTATGGTGGTTCTCATTGGGGTTGTCTCCTCCTTTCTTCCTCCTCTCGGTGTCTCTAACAGTAAAGGGAGTGGGGATTCTCTAAATCCCCTTTTCTATTTCCTTTTGGTTCGATGAGGATAGACTCATATCCTTATACAATTTATGTTCATATTTGATTGATTTTTGGTTGCTGTTTGGATTTATTGAATAGGTGAATTAAGGGAGAATGGAGATGACATGGAGTGGTGGTTCGGTGGACGAAGATGAAATCACGATGTTGAAGACAGATTATTATGGTGACTTAAAAAAGGGTAACTAATTTCCTCACTCTCTTTTCATATCTCATTTCCTTCTGGATTCTCGGTTTCCTTAAGTTCTTATGAACTCATTTGCTTCTGGATACTATTAATACACTTATAAAAAAATATTTGACGATGATATTTCATAAACACATTATACTTAAGATTACCACAATATAAATGTTCTTAATGGAATGCGGAGGTGTGTATTCTTTTATTATGTGGGATATGAAATAAGTAAACCATATTGCTTACAATTATGCAAATGAATGGGATAGTAACTTACCTGAGGATGTACCTTTTGCTTTTTATCCCTTAAATGTCAACTTGGTTGATTTTTCTGTTTCTGGATGCTCCCTGCACTTTCTATATATCGGCTAAATTCGTCACTTTTGGTATCTCTGATTGTCCTTCTTGTTATGCCTTGTTTTATATTCTGATTGTATGGTTATCCTGATATTCTAAGTGTATGCTCTGTGTTGTATCTCTGATTTTTGTGTGTTGTAATCTCTGATTACTTGTGATTTTTATCCCCTCATCCAGCTTCGGTTTTGCATTCACAGCTCGAACAAACATGAAGAAGGGTTGGATCATTATAAGATATAACAAGACTATATTAACAACATTTGTGAGCCCTATCTTGGAAGAAGTTAATGAAGGTGTTCCTCATGCGCTCAACCTTCCACTCTACTGCACCAGATAAGATATATATGTTTGGTTAGAGAATGACGCATGGAACCACTTTATAAAATGCCGAGGATTGAGGAGTGGTTGCACTATGAAGATAGTGTGCAAAAATAGGATTACAGTTAGGCACAAATCCTTAAGGCCTAATGATAGTTTTTTTGGTTTGAGGGACAGACACGGATATAGAGATACTATAACTATTTTGGGATAAAATTTGAGGGTGTTTTTCTTTGGAGATTTGTTTCTCTTTTTTAGTTGTTGAACCACTGTTGGTTCTTCTCCCCCTTTTCTCTATAATTTATATTGATGTGATCTTGTAACTGTTCAAGAGGGAATAGGAAAAATCATCTTCAATTTTGGAACAGCGCACGAATGAGGAAAGGAAGTGGTTGGTTTTTTGTCCATTATCTTCTTTCTTGTTCTATACGATATTTCCTATCTCTTTCAACTCTTACATTTACTCTCTTACAATTTTTAACATTCACTTTACTTTGTCTCTTTAGTTTCTTTTATTACTCAATTTTATAGCACATATACTTATCACAAATTAAAACGTATTTGTTGAAAACAATCCAATGGTTAAGAGACACTAAATGTTCATCACTTTTTAAGAGATAATAAAAAGTAATATCATCCCCTTTTTTCTTTTTTGTTGCTTTGAATTCTTGACATTTTTCTTAGAGGCCGGACAAAATCAAGTGTTCACAGTTTATCATCATAAAAAAAAGGGAGATTGTGAAGAAGATCTTGTTCCTGACATTGACACGATTTTGATGAAGACACCAAGATCACTAAAACGAAATTAAAGGATGAAGACCTTGAAGACATAGAAAATCAAGCTTCAAGATCAAATTGATTTTGAGTCTTCAATATGTACTTCTATCCTTAATCTCTGTTATATATTTAGTTAGAATGCTCATAAGTGGGAAAACAATTTTTGAAAAAAATTGAAAACTCTTAGTCAAAAGAAATCAATTTCCAAAACTCTAAGTAATAGGTTACTTGACCTGAGTAACAAATTATTAGACCTGAGTAATATGTTACTTGAACTGTGTTGTAATGGGTAAAAAGTTACTAGGATCGAGTAACATGTTATCAAACTGAGTAATGAGTTACCCATAAAAAATAACATAGAGTAACTGATTAATCAAAGGAGTAATAGATTACTCAACTTTGCACTAAGCTTCGGTAACCGGTTACAACCTTCAATAATCAGTTAGAGAGAGTTGTTGGACCAAATTTTCAAATCTAAATTGAACAACTTTCATCCAAAACGAATGAGTTTCTTTCCAATCGAGTTCTACCTTCTCATAGGGGTATACTGACTGGTTGGAAGCCTAATTAAAGGCCCTAGAACACCCTATTTCGTGACACACAATTAACACACTTTTACATGACTCTTACACACAACTTTCATACAATCTTTCAAACATTTTTCTGCACTTTGTTCATGCAACTAGAGTTCTAAGTTTTAGAATTTTTTGAAGTTGCATACAAGTGCTTGTCTAAAGTTTTCCAAACTTAAACTGTTGAGAGTATTGTATACTGAGTATAGAAATAGTCAAAAGATTGCAAGTTATAACATTTTCCTATCTTGTAAGGCAATCATTGCCCTAGTAAATTTATTCAAGCATCTCGTATTTACTTTTCATAACAAAGGTGCAGTGAGAAGAGGAAGAATGTGCTTGGAGGAGGTTATCATCTAAGTGGTGAGATATTGGTGAATGTTTAATCAACGATTAGTCTCAAAGAGAGATTTGTAATTACAACTCAAAATATCAATAAAAAAATCTCTTGTGCTGCAAGAGTACTAGGCGTAGCCCAGATGTGGATTTATGAATAATCAGAGTTGGATTCGTCACTTTGATTCGTAAAATCAGGAGTCGTCATTATATAATATAGGAGGTACCAATTTCTTGCCTTTGATGGACAAGAAGGTGAATCAATATAAAACCCCTAGTATTTGTTTCTCTTCACCTTATTCTCTTTACTTTCTGTTTTAGATATTTTATGCATATTTTTCACTGCAACATACTCTAAACTTTTATAGTAGAAAATTTCCTTCAAAAATCAGAAAACTAGTTCACCCCTATTAGTTGCCATATTAAGCTTATAGTTTTTTTTGCTTGTTGTGAACCGAATGTTAAATTTGTCTGCCAAGTCTGACTACCGACTTATGGAGTAGATTTCCAGATGTGTGAACCATTGCAAGGCTGCACGTTTAAATGTCAGGGAAAAAGCATCGAATGTAATTCAATATGATATTCCATGAAAAACATTGATGCTTCAAAGATGTCTAGGTGGTCCTTACATTGTATATGGATTTGGGGTTGAGAAAGGAAATGTTGTGATTGAGTTACATGTTGGTTGATACTTCTTCAATATGACATAGGAGATGAGAGTCGTAAGGTTATCATATGGTTAGAGTGGATGTTTTAAAGAATAAAGTGACAAGGACGTTGAGCGTTCGAGTCCCACCCACTAGAAATACTAATATTTGTCAATAAAATATATGACTTAGAGGATGTGTTTCATTTCTGGTGGTTATCATGGTGTATGTAAGCTATAGACGACGTCACTATTCTTTGTGTGGAGGTGGAAGAGATGTTGTGTTAACATGTCTACTTGGGTGCATTCGTGAAAAGACACTCCGATATTGAAATTAGTATATGTGAATATATATAGAGAGAGATAATGTAGAGTGCGAGTATAAGGATGCAAGAATGTAAGTGTAGACTTCTTTATGAGGAGAATCCCCTATTTATAGAAATGTTGAGTGAGACATATTCCATAGTAGGACGCTATAATTATGACAAGTCGTCATGCCAAGTCTACCTAGACTGGCGTGGGCTTGTTTATGTGTGTCAAGTGGCCATACTGCATGTATTGATTAGGTCATGTCTAGTTAGAGTCATCATTTCCCTAAGCTAAGTCGACAATCCTAGCATAATCAAAAATCACGTAGGCCAAATCTTATTCACTCAGTGATGGGTCTTGACCTTATGAGATGGACAATGTTTGACTATCCAGAGACCATGTTGGAAGTTGGAAGAATGATATAGAAAATTTGATTCCCCTTCACATGAGACTAAGATGTGTGAGTTGCAGTAAGAAGAGAAATCTTTAACAATGAGTGGATGTTTCTAACAAATGAAATGATAGGAAATAATAAAGAGAAAATTTTCTTTCATTATAGTATAATAAGAAAAAATCTTTATAATTATTTTAGAGAGGGTATCCACTTACTCTAAGAGTAAGTTTAAAAAACTTATTTCACACCTTAGCTATCAATTTTAGGGAAATCTAATGGTTAAATCTACTCACTAACTCAAATCATTGGATTTCCCTAGAATTTATGACTAAGATGTGTAGTAAGTATTTTAAACTTACTTTTGGAGTAAGTGAATTATCTTCCATCACTTTATATAAAAAAATTTCACCAATAAGAAATATTTAATTTTACAGAGTGGATTGAGTTTGATGTTTGCTTCATAGGTAAGGATGACAATGAGTACCCAGACTTGCTAGTACCCATCAGTGATATCAACAATGGGTTAGGTCCATGTTTATGGACCCACAGTAACTGAGACCAAATATTTTGAAACCCAGACTCGTAGTTCCTAAATCTCTCTATATATGCACACAATAACACAATTAATTATATTTTTTTAACATAACTATGATGTTATGTTGTTAATGAGTGATATTATGTTTGTTAATTCATAATTGTAATATAATATTATGTATGGATGATCTTAGACGTTTGATATGCTTTATTGCCTTGTTTTAAATTATATTTTTGTAAGTAGAAACTTATATTTAAGTAACAATTTAAAGTTGAGTATTTGTACTTTAATAATATTTTGTAATTGTTATTTTCATTTTTCTTCTTTTGATACACATGATTATAGGAAATATATGTAACATATAAATTGTTTGAATTTTTTTAAATATTTTCTAAATTTCTAGTACTGTCGATTAGTTAGGTATCCAAAGAGCCATAAATAACAAATCCAATAAATACCGGTCCTTGGTCAAGTTCCAAAATGATAAAATGAGGTGAGTCTGAGTTATGCACTATTTGAACTCATCTAAATTCATTGTTATCCCTAGTAAATAAATTAATGTCAGATAATAATAAGAATAAATACATAATATTTTTTGTCATTAACAAAAAAGAAAATATCCCTCATCTCATGGCTAATCAACTAGTCTATCTTGGGATGAGTAAATAACCCTGAAAGTACATCACATTTTTTGTTTTTGTTCAAGGAAGTAATTGACTTTGGCACGCGGAATACCATTTATTTTTAATTTTTTAATTTTTTAATTTTCTTGAACCTCACTCATTCGTGCACCTTTCATGCTCGTTCTTTTTAGGGATTATGTTTCTTCCACGAAATCCAAAACCTTAAAAAGCATAAGCAAACATGAACCTTTGTGCTTCTTCTTCCTTATTATCTATGAACTTCCCCAGATTCCGTTGTTGTTCATTTTTCTCAAAACCTTTAAGCCTAATCTCTCTTTCTTCATCTTCTTCAGTTATTACTTCTCTTTACTCCAATCAAAATTCTTCAGCAATGGCAGCAGAAGCAGCAGCTTCAATCACCACAGAGGCCACGAAGAAGAAGAACGAACCTTGGCTCATTGTTGGTCTCGGTAATCCTGGCAAGAAGTACGCTGGCACCAGGCACAATGTCAGTATCTTCTCCATCTTTCCATTATATTAAAAAAATTCTAATTTATAACATAACTTTAGTGTAGTGGTGTAAGACTCTATTTGATCACACATAGTCTAAAAAGTTAAATATTTGATTTCTGCTAGAAACTTATTGGGAAGGACTGTCCATTGCTTGTGATTGATCAGAAAAATATTTAAGTATTAAATTTACGGATGCTTGTTTGGGAGGAACTAGGATCCTCTCCTTTGCAAATGCTTGTTTTTTCTCCTATTTTAGATAGCAAAAATGTGATTTCATGGTAAATAGAAGGATAAAAATGCGATTACATTTTGACTTTTGTGTGTTATTGTGTCAGTTGCCTCTCCATTAATGGAGAGAATCCTTACTGTGTTGGAAGGGGCTTTGGTATAGTTCCATGTCCACAAGGTGTGGGGATATCCTTTATTATACCAAAAAATATATGTCATGATTGCTTGACTTAGACATAGATGTCATGAGTTCTGATCTAGGAAACAACCTCTTCCCCTGTGAGGTCGGCTCCGTACATTTATCCTCAACATACCCCGCTAGATGGTTTTTCTACTCTTTTTATTTCTGTCTCCATGTTTGGTGATAATTGAAATTATAGTGGCTCGGGAGTGTAACTTTTGACACAATATATGTTCTGTGCTGGATGCAATTAAGAGGTTAGCTTAATTTCTCCTAATTTATAATTCGGTCACCACAGTGGGATTGATCTTCTTGCTTCTGTACTTATAGCCATAATTACATGATTCTGTCATTTACTGTGTGTACTGTGTTGGTGTACGAATTCACAGTACCATGTATGAGGATCGTCATAAAGAGAAATAAGTGGCTGAAAAATAGAAAGAAATAAGTGTATTTAAAAGTGTGTTTAAAATACCAAAACCAATTGTTGTGTATTTGCTATTGCTGAAAAATAGAGAGAAATAAGTGGCTAATAGGTTATTCTAACTTACATAGCTCCACTTACACTCTCAACTTGTTTGCTAAAGCAAAGTATTTAAAAGTGTATGAAGTGACTAAGTTTACATATTAACTTAGTATATAGCTTTAAGCCGTTATTGGAAATTCAAACAGACAGAAAGATGAAGGTCTCTAGTTGATGATTTTTGCTTTGCTTGGTACTCTAGTTCTTTAATAGCAGTGAGTGCTGCATTGTAGGTTAGGTTTGAACCAATTTCAGTTATCTTTATCTCACCTCTGTTTAAGCTTTGTTTCAGGTAGGTTTTGAGATGGTTGATGCTATTGCAGAAGCAGAAGGAATATCTATGACCAGCGTTTCCTTCAAAGCTATATTTGGAAAAGGTAGTTAAAAATAATTTTTATCTTTAATTAATTTGGTTTTGTAGGATAGCACATTAGCACTCAACATGAAAACACAGCGTTTGTTGGTAAAGACTGTGACTGCTTTGTTGGTCAGTGCCACTTTCCACCTGTTTTGCTTTATTTCGTTTTTTTTTGGGGGGGGG
>NC_032026.1:3889607-3920982 GCF_001865875.1 Lupinus angustifolius
TAATGCAACATGATTTATGCTCTATTATGACGTTTTTCGGTCCATGTAGCTGACGTCACCCAGCGGGACTAAGGTTTGTTTGATGTTGTATAAGTTTATCTTCCTAAGCTTTGATATCGGGCGTTTTCAGCAATTATTTTGTCTAATAAATTACAGAGTCTTATTGCTTGAAAGTATTTCACAGATTAAGCAGTTGATACTTGATAGGACTTCACTGTGTCTAAGTTGCAACATATGTAATTAAAAATGATACTGTCATTACAACCTACATGGTAGTAGAGATGGTTGCCTGAATCAAATTGAATAGTTTTAGAGTTAGTGCTGGATTGCATCTTTATCATGCATTGTTGTTTTCATGTGATCTTTCTTACCATGCTTTTAACATGTAAGGTATGAAGTGTGAACCAGTCATAATCACCACCTATTAGCAACATTTTGGATTGAGTCTTATGTATGATGCTAATTGATGCCGATGTAGTATGATCCTATTGAACAAGATCAGCTTTCACTGATTATTGTTTTGTTAATGACATCATGTTCTGTTCTTTTAGTTTGAGTAATAAAACATGCCAACAATGTCAATGATCATTAAGATCGTACTTTTTCAAGTAAGATCAGAAAGAACTTTCTTGCACAACCTGAATCCATCTATATTCTAATTAGTGCATCGGATGCGATTTTGCTTTCCTAAACATTGCAGACAGCCACTGATTCCATATAATTTTTAATTTCACATTTCAGAATGTTGGTGAGAAAAAACAAGTGGACTTGTAAGTATGCACCTATTTGTGACAGAACTTGTTCTCCTATGCAGGTTATATAGGTGACCTACCGGTTATACTTGCAAAACCACAGACTTTTATGAATTCAAGTGGTGAATCTGTAAGTCTGCTATCCGGAGAATGTTCATGCATAATAATTGGGTGGGACAGAAATGTTGTCTGCAGTGTTAACAAACATTTTTCTATATGACTTGATGCTATATCTGGAAGGAAAAAATTGATTATTACCCAAATTTCCAAGACACAAAATTACGAATTACTGAATAAAAATGTAAATAAGCTGCATTATAAAATTTTTGAACCAAGCAAAGTTATTTGTGGTCAGATTAAGGTACCTTTGGACCAAAAAACCATCTAAAAATATCAAAATATAAAATTAGAAGAGTCCATATGATTTTACACAAGAGAAAATGCACCCGTGCTCTGTAGTTATCAATGTTCAATAGTCAGTTGATTTACTGTGATAACTACTTCTAGTTTGATGCTGATTTGCTAGTGTTCAAATCTATTTTGAAGGTTGGAGCCATAGTTTCATATTACAAGATTCCATTGAAGCAAGTACTTGTGGTATAATATTTATCCCATGGCTACTTTGTCCTTTTTATTTGCAACTGATCACTGATTAAAGAAAACCGGAAAATGATCTGCTTGAGCGTTCAATTAATATCTTTCTTATACAGATCTTTGATGACTTGGATTTGCCTTTCGCTAAATTGCGGCTGCTACCAAAGGGTGGACATGGAGGTCACAATGGGTAATTATAGTCTTTTTTACTTGCACTCTCGTTTTGCTAAATTACAGCATTTGTGTAGATCCAGTTTGATATCTTATTAAGTTTATAAATTAACACGTCCATTGTTGTTTCGCATATCAAGGCCAAATTTCTTCACATTTTAAAAAGTATAAATGCCATATTTGTCTTCCTTTCATTTTTGTCACACTCACAATTTGGGACATGGAAAATTCGAAATGACTATGCTCCACTTGAAGAGTACTTTGCTAGTTGCTATCAACTGGCTCAAAGCAAAAAATCATTGATGAGGGCTTACAGTTGTAATTAGCGTAACCTTTATTGTGATAAGTGATAACTTATCTTGGTGATGTCGTACTCATTGACCTGGTTTGTTGCTAAGCAATGAGATATTAAACATTAATGTTTTTGTTCTCCATGCTGCTTTTGGCAGAATGAAGAGTGTTATTAATCACTTGAAAGGGAATAATGGCTTTCCGCGATTAAGAATCGGTATGCTCACAACACTCCTAACATGGAAAGATTCATTTATATTCATTCACTGCTAAGATTATTATCATTTTATTATTGATTTTATTTAGGAATTGGACGGCCTCCTGGGAAAATGGATCCTGTAGGGTTTGTTCTTCGTCCTTTCACTAAACAGGAAAGAGAAGAGGTATTTTTCGCCTCATTTTTTGTTTAGAACTGAAAATTGGGCATTTATCACATTGATTTTGGTTCTAAATGTTGATGAAAATATATTTCAGTTGGATTTTACATTACAACATGGATTGGAAGCAGTACGGATTCTTTTGCTAGAAGGGTTTGATAAAAGTGCAACAGTTGTTAATAGTGCCAAGAAGATAGAGCAAATTGGTTAAGGGATTGCTGAATTTAAAGATCCTTTTGGCAAATACAAAGTTCTAGCAAACAGGATCGTGATGCAACGACTTACAAATTAGCAAAAAGGACTATACTTATTCTATGATGTATGATCTTTTGTTAATTGCATATACCTATGAGTAATTATCCATTCATCCATTATTTCAGAAAGCAGTTACAGATTAGTGAATATTGATATGGAATTATTAGGCACTTGTATGTTTTCTTACATAAGAATAAATTCAATTTCTTTGGCTATAGAGATCTATTTTTAGCTGCCATTGCTCACTTTACTTGACCACCATTTTATTAGGTTTTTGAGTTGAGTTTTGGAGGATCGAAGGAAAAGGTAGAAATATTATATTTTATAGCTCTCAAGTCTCAAATATTCTCTTTCCTTTTTTTCTCATTCATTTTTTTGTAATCTCTTTTAAATATGTAAATATTAAAATAAATTACATTGATGCTCCTGAATTTTATTGCAATTACACAAATTATCAATTTTTTTGCACCTATATAAATCACACTAAATTTTTATACATAAATTACACTAATTTTCCTTGCAAGGGTGAATGTAATCTTCTAAACAAAAAAATTGACCAATGTAATTAAGTTAAACTCCAAGGGGTGATGGTATAATTTGCTCTTAATTTAATTAATCAATTATACATTAGCTATAGTAAATTCTTCATTTATAAATTTATAAATAGAATTTGATTATGAAATCACTATTCTATTTAGTTTTGTGTATTTAATTAACAAGAATAATGAATAGACATTGACTATTATACTATTTGGACTTGAATTCATAATATATCATATTTTATGGAAATCTTGTGTGAGATTAAACAAAATTGTATCATTTCTTCTCTGTAACCATTGTCATTAAATAAATGACGGTTCATAAGTATTCAGAAACTCAAACTAAATTGATCACATATAATTTATTTTATCCTCAACACTTGAATTAGTTTCTAATGATATAAAGCTATAACCAAAAAATGATTTAAATGAAACAGTAGTCAAAGTGCATAGTGTCAAGGATTGCACTAGCAATGTTTTACCGATGTTTTGATGAAGATAAAGAGTTAGTAAAAGCTTGAAGATGACTTAACAATCAACATGCCTAGAACTCAAGAGTCATATCTAGACTAGGTTATATCAATAGAGTTATATTTCTAAGTAGTCTGGGATGTGTGCCTTAGTTAGTGAGTCTAGATTAGGTAAACCTAGATGCAAATCTCACAAGCCATTAATATTGACATATCATATTCATGAGGCATGTTATCTAGTTTATTATGTGTTCATGCATTAATCATACATGTTATATGTGCATATTAGGGATAACATAATTTCTAAAACATGTATAGGTGTCAAGCATAACATATAAGTAGTTTACCATTTAATTACATATTGAAATATGTTGGTTAATCGATTAACGTGGAGTCTTAATCGATTAACGTGTCTGTTTTCTGTTTTAACTGCGTAACTGGAAAAAAAAACGGTTTGTGGAGCCAAATTCATTTTGTATAAATTCTGGTAAATTGCAGAGACGTGAAGCATTGCATATCATTGTTAGAAACTATTAGAGAGCATATTTTTCGTGATTAACTGTATTATAGGTAGAAGAGAGATGCATGTATGAGAAAGAGAGATTAACATGCTTAGTTGATATTGTTGATGTTGTATTGCATGTAGTTTTAATGTGCTAAATCTCATTCATACTTTCTTACATGTTCGTGCATTCTATTTAGAGATTTTTGAGAAAGATTCTACGTTATCTGTATTTTGTATTAACTCTCATACATTCATGATGACTTGTGTTACTTGAGTGTGGGTTAATCTTTGAGTTTTCATTGTTGTAATTTGAGCATATTAGTGCTTAGTAAAACTCTGTTTTTGTATACTGTTTTGTACATGAGGTTTTGTCTCTTGGTGTCGTACCACCATTGAGATTTAGTGAATCTTCACCAAGGCTTGGAGGTCTTGAATTTAGAGCGAGAATCTTGGCTGGGGCTGAATCGCGAGAAAGGTTTTGTTGTGCGATAGGGAAAGTCAAACCAAGGTTAGAGGTTCTTGAAATTCAAGAAAGAAGCGTCTAGAGTCATGTAATTGAATTGGTGTATGTAACAATACAATGCTTTCAATATAGTAAAGAGAAATCTCCCAAGATCAGAAGGGGAGGCCTGGATGTAGTTTGCAAGTGGACCCGCAAACGAACCAGGATAAAAACCCTATTGTGCAAGCTGTTCTCTCTCAATCTCTTTTATATTTCAAGCTGTTTGAATTCGTGTATTAAGCTGATAATTTGCATACTGCTACTGTGCATAAAAATATCTGTTGTCCCACTGGTTAATCGATTACCTGGACTGTTTCCCAGAACTGAATTTTGGGTGCGAGAAGTGAGAATTGATAACTGCTACACCTATTCAACCCCCCTTCTAGATATGTCTAGACCATTGATACCTAACAAGTAGTGTATGATTTTATTGTCATTATTGTAAAGACTTATTGAAGATGACTAATGATAGAGTAGACAACTCGTGATCAAATAAAAAAAATTATATTTTATATAAAAAAGATGATATATTGTAAATATATTGGAATTGTGTATTTTTATATTAAAATGTTATTACTAAAAAAAATAAAACATTTCAGTCATCATCTAAGGAATGGTGACGAGATATGTTTATACATACTATGTTGTTAAATATGACAATGATCATTTCTTACAACTTAATACAGAAACTGAAATCTAACTTTCGTTCGACCAAACAACAAGTTATGTCTCTCTTTATTACTCCTTTAAACATTTTTTGTCTTCATATCCTCACCTAGTTAGTTTTAAAATATCAAACATAATAACTCTCTTTGAGAGTATAGAGTCCGAAGATCCTTGATAGTGAAGGAATACTTCAAAAAGGTTAGAGACTAAAGAGATTTGATTGTGAAGGAATACATTAGTGTTAGAGCTTGAATAGGCTTAATATAAAAAACATACTTGTGTGAAGATGTATTGAATACTTCAATGGGAGGAGATTGAGAGTAAACCAATATAAAATACTTGTGTTATTTTCTCTATTCGTTAACTCTTTATTGCTTTTGTTTATACTAACTTTGAAGATCTGAGCTTGTTGTAAGTTAATATTTTGAATCAGGGATTTTTTGTGATTGCCATATAATTGCTTGTGATTATTTTAATATTAAATAATTCGATAAAAAATTAACAAACACAATTTGATCATCTCCTTGTGTTTGCCTATGCTAACTTCATGGTGGTAGTAGTTGAGGTTTTCCAAACGCCAACTTGGTTGAGTATTTAAGAGGGTGGTTGTTAGTGAACTCTTGTGAAAGGGTTTCCATCTTGCTGAAAGACTTCATAATGTCATTTGGCTAGGCGACGTGTTCTATTGGATAATAGTAAAAGTTTGGAGAAGTTGTATACAAGTTTGAAGAGGAGTTGGGATCTTGGTGACATTATGAAGAATACTCGAAAAGGTGGAGCATGATATTTGCTATTGTTAATGTAACTTGCAACAATTCTAAATGATACGAAATAATATTTTCTGGCTAAGTCACGACTAGGTCGCTCTCTTTAAGACATTTCATGGAACTACCTAAAATGTACAAGCATACTATCAACCACGCCATCCTCAGGATAACACAACTCAGATCTTTGTTATCGAATTCTTATTGCACTGTAAGAACTTTGATCTTGAATACACCACCACAATATGGCTACTAATGCCAATTCTCGAAATACCCACAATATGGCTACCAGTGCCAATTCTCAAAATACCCACAATATGACTACCCGTGCCAATTCTTTTCCCACAATCTGACTACTAGTATCAGTTCTCGAAATTCCCATAATTTGGCTACTTGTGCCAATTCTTAGTGCTACTTGAGAAAGAAAGGTGGAGAAGTTTGCCGGAAATGCGTCGGCAGAAAATATGAGGGAAAAAGAAAAATTTGAATGAAAGCGCATTCAATTTGGGACAAGAAAAATGAAGGGAGGAGACTTAACATGAGATTTTTTTTAAGTTCCTTATCTCTCCAATGTGGAATTTGGGAATTATTTTTTCGAAACTCTTCTATATGAGACTTGAGAGTTTTTTATATTTCACACCCAAAAGATCCCACTAATGGCTTCCAACAAACCAAGTTCCATAAATCCCCCACTTGAAATTAAAAAAACGATTTCCGAGAATTTGTGGTTTTAATAAGATTGTGCGTAAACAAATGTATCACACGACTTGAATCTATGCATAGTTAGTAAGATGTAAATTTTACTAGAGTAACTCGTAGTCTTGAACTCTATCTTCAGAATTAAACCACACACAACATTTTCAAAGGTATATTCTATAAAGCCTGTGCGTTAAAGGTCATGCATGTCTATCCCAGTATAGTGAACGCTCTAGAAATTTATGCCCCTAAATTTCATAGGAAATGGCCCCCACTTCCACATTCACATAGGTGAGTCTATCAAGAGTACTCCTATAGCCTAGGTACTCTACTCCAATTGGAGTATAGATCTCGTTAAGAGTTTAACTCATCCTTACATATACTGCAGGAATCATGCTTCTCATAATTTTATAGCATGTTCATTCTCATATCACTTCACAACTTGTTATTACCCATTGAACATATTTCTTTAGATCTCCAATCAGTTAGGTCGGGTTACCATCATGAGTGATCCACGTTCTAAGGGCAATAGCCCATACTCTTAGAAGTATTATGGACTTTCTTTCTAGCTAGTCCTTTCATCAAATGATCTGCTTAGATATTCTCAGTGCTTACATGATCTACTCTAATAGCTCCTGTAGAGAGTAATTCTCTAATGGTGTTGTGCTTGCTACATATTTGTCGTTTCTTACCGTTATAAAAGTGGTTCTCAATTTTTGCAATAGCCGTGGTACTATCACAATGGATCAACACAACTGATATCAGTTTTTACCTGCTTCTTCACTAGACTCTAGATAGTCCATCTCATTATTTATGACTTCTTGCCACAAATTAACATCCAAAGAAGTCAAAACTTCTTGGAGAGATGATGGATTCTCCTCCAATATATAGACCGTCTAATCAAGTGTATACTCTCTAGTAGTTGTTGCTCTCTTATTTCTTTTAGGTTTTATTTCAAACCTTTCACTTTTTATCATTACCTATAATCACAAATATGTGACTAGTTGATGTGCCCCCACTATTCCTCAATTTAAAAGAGAATTTATTTTTCATTGAAATTAGCATTGTTTAGACTCAATGATCACTTTTGCGTTAAAGTCATAAAACATATACACCTTGCCCTTTACAACATACCCAATGAATACACGTTTATGGGCTATGTGAGTTTAACTCTCTAGGGGCATACATCAGAAATGACTTCATGAGTAATTCCATATATCTCATAGTACTGAGACTCTATTGATTTATTATCAGTCATCTGATACTTGAGGTAGTGACTAAAATCATTTTTTTGTTTCACATTCCTCAGTATCATATTTCTTTACAAGTGCATACCAAATTAATTTGGCAGACTTGTATGGACTGCATTAATTATATAGATCATCTGATAACCCATTCAGAATGAAATTCTTATAAAGGTAATCATTTTCATTCAAGGGAGCTATACCAATAACTACTTTATCCATTTCCTATTTTCCAACTTTTTCCGGCAGTACTAGGATATCGGTTTTCAGAATGTGTGCAACTTTTCTCACAGTGAGGAAAAATTTCATCTTATGTTGTCACCGTTTGAAGTTAGTCCCGTCAAACCAAAATGATTTATTCAGGTCAAAGTTGTTGGGTCCAGTAATATTATCTACGAATGTTATTGCAGTAGAAATGTCTTAAAATTGTTGTTACCATAGTTTGCAACAATTCTAAATGACATGGAATAATACTTGTTGGCTGAGTCACGACCAGGTCACCCTCTTTGAGATGTTTCATGGCACTTCCCAAAATGTGCAAGCGAACTATCAACCACGTCGTTCCTAGGATAAAATAGCTCAGATCTCTATTATCGAATTCTTACTGTACTATAAGAACCAATCTCGAATACACCCATCAAAATATGGCTATCAATGTCAATTCTCGAAATACCCACAATATGATTACTAGTGTCAATTCTCAAAATACCCACAATATGGCTACCCGTGCCAATTCTTTTCTCATAATCTGACTATTAATGACAGTTCTCGAAATTTTCACAATTTGGCTATATGTGCCAATTCTTAGTGCCACAAAAAGAAAATGGGAGAAGTTTTCCAGAAATGCCTTAGCGAAAAATATAAGGGAGAAATAAATAGTTGAATGAAAACACATTCAAATTGAGACAAGAAAATATGAAGGGAGGAAACTTCTATTTATAACATGAGATTTTTTCCAAGTTCCCCATCTCTCCAATATGGAACTTGGGAGTTTGTTAGATTTCACACCCAAAAGTTCCCACTAATAGCTTCCAACAAACCAAGTTCCAACATTTGCTAAGGTGTAGATTGTTACATAAGTTTTATAAGGAACAAGATATTTGCTAAGATAAAGATTGTTGTGTGCTCAAAGAGCTAGTATTGAAATGGCAAATAGTCAAATGATACCATTATAAACAACCTACGAAGTTCTGATTAAGACAAGGTCTTATATGAAAGTTTGAAGACTTGGACATTTCAACAAACAACACACCAAGAACTCAAGGTCAACATCATAGAGTCTAGGATTGTTTTTTACATTCTAGAGTTCTAAGTTGATTGCCTAATATTGAGTCTTAGGTTAGGTAAACCCAAGATGGAAAGTGTCTCACAAAAAGTCTAAAATGAAAAATCCTAGAGAATGAGGCATAACATCATTATACATATATATGATAAATGACACTCATGTATAATCATTTATACATACATGGTTTTGTACATAAAAGACTTTATTCTTTCTAAAAATCATGATTGTATGTTCATTCATCATATAGGGTTTTTACCACTGTGAACACTCACTTTTGTCAGACCCAGAAAAAGCCCAAAACATTGTTTTTTAAAAAAAAAAAATTTAAATAGGAAAATCAAAATCAATGTTGTTAAGGTTCCTAAATCTAAGTGATTAGGTTAACCAAAATTTAAAAATAATAAAAATAAGAAAAAAGAATAAAATTAGACCCTAAAAAGCCTATAACAAATTTATATAAAAAAAGAGGGTAAAAATTTTTTTCTACTATTTATTATATTTATTTTTTCAAATTTATATTATAAAATAAATAAAAGATAATGAAAAAGATTTTTTATTAATTTTTATAATTAAATTCGATTTTATAAAAAATAAATGACACATTCTAAATATCTCATTTAAATTCCAAATAAACAATAAACTATTTTTTTACTTTAGTTTTTCGAAAATATAATTTTAAAATAATTTATACATGTTCAAAAATATTTTTATTTATTTTTTGCAAATTAATTCGGATATATAAAAATAAATAAATACATAAACCATTTAAAATGTCTTTTATTAAATAAAAAAATAATAAATTAAAAAAATAATAAAACACCAAGTCAGATTTGACTTGGTGGGTGCCTACTAATATGAGATTATAGGTTAGTGGGAATTAATTTTGTTAGCAATTTTTTAGGATTAGGTTAGGGTTAATTTTTTATATAAATAGGTTAGTTTGGTAGTGTTAAATGGTTCCTCCTTTTGGTTCAAAAAAACACATACTATAAACACTTGAAACACTGGAAATACTCTGAGAAAAAGAGAGAAAACATGTTGAAGAAAAGCATGTGAAAAGAGAAGGTGAAACACTGTGAAGACAAAAAAACATTCAAAATTACACTGCAAAAAAGTATCAGTGAAAAGGAAAAGTGAAAACACGGTGGAAAGGGAAAAGAGTGGGATTTTCCAAGTGGGAGCGATCCAGTGTGGGCGTGCTCATTGTTGTTCCCGTACACTCTTCTCTATATGAATCACGTTCGCTTGATCTGCATACTTTTTTCTATCAAAGTTGACCACTAGAACTGGCCAATCAGGATGCGCAGCTCACCCAGTTCCACTACAACCGCCCGCACCAGATTCTACCATCTCTCAGAGTGCAGGATCTCCTACATGCATGGCTACACTCCAACCCGTGAAACCCTCCAAACCAACCATCCAGCACGCGCCACGTGCCCCAAGCGCACCAAGTGTGAAACACTCCATCTACTCACGCTCTGCCACGTGTCCTGCACTCTACATAACCGCCACACACTAGCACAATTTCAACAGTGCACTCTCTACACTTCTAAAGGCAATTAGGTATTATATTTTAACAATTCTATTTTTTTTTCTTACTAGTTAAACTATACAATGTTGTTAACAAATAAATGTCTTTTATTTTTTGTAAATAATTAATAAATATTTCATTAAATGTTATCAATAATTAATATTAATAGTAACAAATTAATAATATAATAAATTATGGGATAAGTAACTAACAACAAAAAAGAAAATTCCGAAAGGTAAATAATAATCAACCAATATTTCTTTATGATTTTTTTAGTAATTAATTAAATTGTTTATTCTCTGTAAATAATTTGAAGTGAGTAATAAAACGTTGAACATTTTATAAATAAAATATGACAATAAGAACTTTTCAAAAAAATAAAATAATTTTGAGAATTAATGAGAAGGTCGCCCTAGAGGCCTCTTTCTTCTCAGATCATCTTCGAAAGGTCGTCCTACGCCGCTTCTTTTCAATCGATTAAATCTCAAAATCAATTAAATTTCATTTTCTTAATTAACTAAATAACAAAAATTAAACAAATAGAAACTTTTTTTCAACAATAAATAAACATGCACAATAAATTTTTTTGACTAAAAATATATTTTCTTTAATTAAAATACACTCAACCAACAAACCCTTTTCTACTTAAAGAACTACGTAAGCCTTGATCCCCTTAATGGGTTACGTAGGACCAAAGTCAATATTGTCAGACTCAATAATAAAAATAAGTATTTTTTTCATAATAAATAACTAATTAATCAGACAATTTAATAAATAATAATAATAATAATAATAATGTCATATATTTTAATGAAGGGTACCGCTTAAGGCGGGCGGGTAGGGTGCTAATACCTTCCCTACCTTGTAACCGACTCCCGAACCTGGATATCAAAAATCCAAAAGCCCAAGGTAATTGGGCTTAAAAGATTTTTCTACATTTTTAACTATAAAATGTAGTGGCGACTCTAAACAAAGTCGTGCAGCCGAAAATCGGGGCGCTACAGCTGGCGACTCTGCTGGGGACTTTTTTGAGGGAGTCCAGCCCATAATCAATAAAATATGTGACTGTTTATTTACCATTATTATTATTATCATATTTTTATTTTGTTGATTAGTTAATTTCCAATAATATTGCATGCTTAATTATTAATTGTATGTATAAATATGAATTACAGGCTTAATTTTAGTTGTATATATAAATTTGAATTGCATGCTTAATTTTAAATTATATGTTATAAATATGAAAATTGCATGCTTAATTAGTAGTTGTATGAATTACATACTTAATTATTAGTTGTCTGTAGAGATATTTGTTACATGCTTAATTATTAATTGTATGAATTGCATGCTTAATTATTAATTGTATAAATTGCATGCTTAATTATTAATTGTATGAGTTGCATGCTTAATGTGTAATTAGATGTTGCGTATATGAACTATATGTGCATGTTTGTATTGTTTTTGTTATTATGTGATATATAGTGTACACGTTTAGGCGCACATATATGTCCTACACCCGAGTATTAGTGATACCTTTTTGGATAGAAGGGACACTAGCCTCATTGGTCGCGGTCTTTGTCACTTCTGAGTGTTGGTGATGTGGACCACTCATATTGTTACCTCTTATTATGAGTTAGCCGCTCGAGCTGGTCTCCTGTTTCTAACATCATAATATTTGGGCTTCTCTATTCGAGAGAGATGCAATATGGGAACCTTTATAGGGAGTCTAGAACTTGCCAAGGGTGTCCATTGTATGTTAGAACCTTGTCCTAGGACGTTATATTTGTTGTGAATTTCGTGATGTGTATAAAATATTGCACCCTTGAGGGGAATTCATATTCCCCTAACAAGGAGATTGTCATAAAAATAAATGTGCCAATTTATTTTGGCCCTAAGCTAGCCTGAACGATAAAAATAAGAGAAATATAATTTTAATATATATATATATATATATATATATATATACATGTATACATATATATATAAGCCTAGATTTAAAGTGAATATTGTGTTAGGAAGACCAATATGAAATTGTTCAACAATATGATACTAGCTATATCCATGATTTAAGCTATTATGATTTAATGCACAAGTGACTTTAAAAGGGTTAAATATGTGATACTTTTGAAGATCCAGTGTGAATAGAATATATGATACTTAGGTAATGGGAATGATTTGGGATCTAAAATGGCATAGAACTACATAAAAACACGTCAGGGGGATATAGAATTATTTTTACCAGAAGTTATAAACGAGGGTTTGGAATCTCAAGGCAAATTGAGATCTCCCACACCCCCAAAAATCATAACATCTCACCACCAATATATTTTCATAAAAATATGCAGCTTGTAAACCCCATTCAACCTGTGTAAAGAATAAGAGGTATAAGAGCATCTACATGAATAAGATTGACTAGGCCACAATCAACCCGGGTAAAGAAATCCCCTTGTACATCTCTATCAACACCAAGAGGAATGGATATAGAGCTAAAAATGATGCATTACCAGCTATTATGAGGGGCAAGCAGGCACAATCTGAAACTTGCGGAGTTGGAAGAACTAGCCAAGTCAAGAAGAGTGGAAGGTTACTCTAAAATGAAGGAGGTGAACTCATAATAACACTTAAATCCAAGACAGGGTACTCTTCCAAACTGTAAAGACTAAAGAGTAAATACTCCAAATCCAGTTTTAATGAACTGAATCTGTTGTACCTTTTGTTAACTACCAGAATTCCTTTTAACTGTAATGTATTTGGGGAGTGGATCCCCACATATGCTTTGAAAAGACCCCAACACTTCAGTAGTGTTTAAAGTTTTTGTGATCTTGCTTCAAATAACCATATCATGTCAAAACACATGAGGATCCATTCCACTGTGGTTGTTGATCCTGTCAAGGCTTAATTGACTTATGCCTTGAAACAAATCAAAGAGGTTATAACAAAATATTGATCTTTGGATTAAATCACTGACATTGTAATGAAGTCAAACAAAACAACAAAAACAACAAAAATCTGAGCAACATTAACCAAATCCATTCAAATGATAACTCACTGGCTAAAATTGGGCCACCCACCAAAACTTATAAAATAAGAAATTGTCTTCATGTTGCAAATAGTCTTGCCTAAGAGATATTTTGGGACTTGTTGAGAATAACTCCTTCATATTTAACTTGGAACCACTTCATTGCATCATCTTTGGTCACCCTGTGCTGAATTCCAACTCGGGCCTTGCATCTTCGGCGTCGGCCAACACGGTATCCAGGGCGTTCTAAAACAACGTAGAAATCCATACCATAGATACCGGTTGAAGGATCGTACCTAAATAGCAAGGCAAAACTAGATTAAGCCCAAGTAACAGACAGAAATAACACCCCTCTCCAAGACATGTCAGAATGTTATATACATATCTTGCCTGAAAATTGTTTTGAATCTTCTGGTTTAAGAAAATCCAGTGAAACCCACATCATATTTTTCAAAGAACAAAACTCAAGTATTGTTTCCTAGGTGCTAGTGGTGTTGTTTTTCAACAAGAACATAGCATGTATAATAATTTATCAATGAAAATATAACATTTAGTAGCGTCTATTTGACCTTTATTGATAACAGCACCACAAGCACACAAACAAAAGCAACTATGCTGCGTCCTTATTTAAAGTTCAAACATTACTTTTATCAGTCAGTAGTAAGTAATATGAGGCAACAACAAAATTGGACATCATATTCATCCATTTTTCAATAACATGGGAGTTGTTTGCATGTTTCCTAATGATAAGTGAAAACGTATGGCATGTTTGCTTAATTATATTTCAAGATTTGTAGCACCAACACTTCAAAATGGTTGTTAGTGTGAATTCAAGTATACCATACAACACATGAAACAGTAGACACATACACTCCTATCCGATGTGATGCGATACTTCTATGTATTTAGGTATTTTAGCTATATATATGTTTCAACCGTGTTATGCATCCATATATTGTTGTATCCATGCTTCTTAGATAATGATGTTATTCATTCATATAGTGTCGCATCCATGTGTCATATATATGCTTCTTAGATAATCAATATTGCATTGTATAATAATTAAAGTACAAAACAGGAGAGTTGCATGGAACATACTTGATTCCAAGATCAATATGCTCCTGAATACCAAATCCAAAACAACCAGTGTCACTGAAGTTCCTCCTCAAGAGTTCATACTCCTTGACCTTCAATCCACTCTCAAGGAGTTGCATTGCCTTATCACCCCTAACAGTGACATAGCAAGCAATCTTTTCGTTACGCCTGATTCCGAAGGATCTAACAGTATACCTAGCTGTAAAAACAAAATAAATAATCATTAAAAAGAATAACATAGCCTTGACCTAGTCAGCGAAGCGGCTGTTTACAGGATTTGAATCTCCCGATGTCACAAGGCAAACAACCTTATTGTTTCGCGCCGAGGCTCATCCCCGGGGAAAGGAAACACACACATTAAAATAAAAGGATATACCCTTGGAGAAAACGGGGGTTTGGCCACTCAATTGTTCCAAAACCTTGGCAGCTCTGGTGAGACGATCGCCACTTTCACCAACAGAGATGTTGAGGACGAGCTTCTGCACCTTGATTTCCCTCATAGGGTTCGATAGCTTCTTCTCTGATGCCTGTTTATTTGTTTCAATAACATTACAGCAATAACATTAACATACAAAAACAGTAACACACTAATTGAAATTCAAATTTCATTATCAAAGTTTCATTGAGGGAGAAAGAGTTACCATGGCGTTCGATCGAGGAAGAGAGTAACCAGCGCAGCCACCACAATGAACTATCTATGCTATTGCTAGGGTTTTTGAGCTCAATATTGGATCCACTGGAATGACTATAACACCCCCAAACTTTAATCTATTTTCTATTGCATCCTTGCGTTGGCCCACTTTATTATTTTATATAAACCTCTCTTTTCTATCTTAGGTAGACATTTTTGTAATGGTAAATAGTTTCATTCAAATTAATCCTTAAACTTTTTGTTAACCAATAATTCAGAATCAAAGTTCATTAGAAAAGTACATAATTACCTTCCCAAAATATATATTTTGATATGGACTGAAAAAAAAAATCGATGTATTTCTTGTACACTTTTAGGAACTAAAATGGTATTTCTTATTCTTTGACAGCCAAATCTTATATAACAAAATAAAAGATAGTGTTTTTAAGTTAGTTTTTGGTTAAAAATTTTAGCCACGTTTCTCAAACACGAGTATATCATTAAAAAAGCGTCGCAATGAATAGTCATTGAATACAAAGAAAAGAAGATACATTATTAATTTTTGTAGTATTTCCTATGACATGTGCTAGTGCATATAAGAGTATTTTTTTTATAGCCGCACATAAGTATTTAATAAATTAATAAACGAATGCATTAACATAAAAAAGGTAGGTGTTAGTGTGACTGTATTTTTTTTTGTTCCTTATCTTCTCATCAAATGAATGAGAGATTAATTTATTGGGATATAATTATGCATTCAAGTGTAGACCTCACTGAGTAGTATATTTTACATAGAATGAATACGGATCCAACATGGGAAGAAATAGAAAATTCAACAAACATTATTATCAACTAACTTATTGGACATTATTATAGCTTAGAAGTTCTGTCGAAATTTATTTTTTTCTTCTCAAGTTGATATATCGATAGTATTTTTCAATAAGATAAAGAGTTTTTTATTTTGTTGCAAATAAAGTCTTCTCTATGTAATGTACCCAAAAAAAATGAAGTCTTCTCAATGATTAAAACTATTTAATTCTCAAACACATTAATAAGAGGTTATACAAATGCTATAAGCTCTTCTAAACACACTTTCAATGTGTGGGTGATAAGATGAACATAAATAAGTTCTCTTATTCTTTTTTCTATTCATACTTGTCTACCAAACACATTGCATTCAATGGTGGTGGTAGTATCGATGATAGTATGAACGACAATGGTGGTGTTGATGATGATGACATGATGGTAGTTGTGGTGATAAATATTTTTTATTTATTTTAAATACCAACACCATATCTAATTAATGGCAGAAAAATATTTATTTCAAAATGGTGACATTTCGTAATGATGAACATTCAATGTCCTACTTATGTTATTTTATTGATGGAAAATTCTTATTAATGTTGAAGTTATGTTATACTGATTAGCAAGTTCTAGTTCAAATTTCTTGACTGGCCACATAAGTTTGGTAGCATATAATATTCACATGAAAAGTAGCTTCAGCAAAAGTTAGAAATTTTGCCAACTTTTGCAACATGAAAAGGAAATATCAACACCTCTGACTCAGATAAATACCACATGACAACCAAATTTCCCTTTGAATTGTAGCACAAACTATTACAAACAAAAATCTATAGCCACCAAATGTGGAATATATTCACTTTTTTCATTGAAAAAAAAACCAGATGTATATATATTTACATGATAACAACTTACACAAATAAAGATTCCAATAAAGGAACAATCTGGCAAATCACTTGTGAAGCTGGTAACTTCTCTATAGTGAAGAGGGTTCACTTGTTGGTGCACAAAGACCCTGAGAAATGTCAACTTTGACATAAGGTTAAGCATTAATAATATTTAATATATCTCACTAAGTTTTGTTCATGTATCATAGAATGTAAACCAGGAACCAATCATCCACTTGTAGTATAATCGCGTACGAAGAATTGAATGCAAGAATCAATCGTGTTTGACTCCACCGTTAGAACATATTTACACGAAAAAACCATGGCAGAACAAAGGCTATAACCAGGCATGCCATCAAGAAGTTACAAAATGGTTGTCCTCGCCAGCATCCAACAAACCTGCCCGATGAGTTGCTTTCGTTGTCCATTAATCTTCTTTCGTTCCACTCTACCATAAATCCAGGATCAGCAAAACCCACAACGTTTTTTGCAGTCTCGCCACATATTTCACATACTCTGTCATTAAGAAAGGTAGCCAATAAATAATGTATTTCATGATAGATTGTGATACAAAGGCTACATGACATGGTGCCAATATCACATTTCTACCCTGACCGCATCATTTCTATTCAAACTTATGATGAAAGCATAAACATAATTTTCCTAGTTCATACCCTATATATAATCTGAATAGAGAAACACTACATCCAAAAGAATCTTCACTAGGACTACTACAAGAGCACATTTTCAAAATAACATGACAAGTAAATGCAATAATTTGATAATTGCCAAATTACATCTTGATGGCATAATATGGATGTTAATTAACCATTTTTTAATCATGTATATGTCTAATTCATACACTTCCATTCCATTCCACCCGAAATAGTTTGATAGGCACCAATATATACAAGGTACAGCTATGTCTAGGTGCAGAAATGATGATAAGACAGATCTTCAACTAGAGATGTATCAGTCCAAACGGAGATAGCGATGAGCTATAGTAACCAGCTCGCTAATGATAAATTGATAATGGTAAGCAATAAAATTCAAGGGCCTTATAAGCACAAAACTTACGTATAAGCCGAGTCATGAATTCAGAATGGATATAAAGAAAATGAAATTATAATAATATTGATATTGGAAAGTCTCACTAGATCATATAAACTATAAAGGATGCTGCAGACCTTGAAAGAATTGAGAAGACAAGTCATAAAAGATAACAAGATAAAACCTATCCGGCTATTTGATGTTATAGTTGAGGTAATTAATGTTCCAAGTTATCATGTTGACAAGGTCACAGGATGCACACAAAGATAGAACACACCAAAATAACAGGGATTATTTGCTTTCATAAATTGTTCCAAATTGGATAATTAAGTAACAAGAACATATGAAACCTACAGCTTTAGGAATTCAAAATAAGTATACAACATGATCAATGTTAAAAGCTTTAGTGCAAAAGCTCAAAAATCACATTAGTTTTGATATACAAACTAGAAACAAACTGATAGTTGGAACTTGGAAAGAACAGATACCTGTTTCCTTTAATTCTGAACCATGCCTCGGCACAATGAATGTGGGCAATGCCTAACTCGTCTTTACAAGCACAACCAAGCTGAATCAAATCTGCATTACTATCGTCGTTAGCAATGCCAACGGATGTTGCATCTGATGGTCGCCCAGAAGCAAGATGGCAAATCCTACAAATCTTTTCACCATCTGAACTCTCACTTAACCCTTTGTGGCTGCCGCAGTTTATGTCAATCACACACGAATTTACATCACTTGACCCTTTCGGTGTTTTCACGGGTACTTTGCTCAACCCTGATTCAGTAACTTTTGCTTCCAATTTCCTATTCTCTCCATTTACATACTCATTCTGAATAAATTCTATTACAGAAACAGTCTCAAGCACTTCCTGATTTACCAAATGGTTTGAATTATTACTTCCCCCTTGATCAACCACCGTCGAAGTATCACTGATTTTTACTTCATCACGATCCTTAACTTCCTCAGCACCCTCTGTTAGCTCTTTATTCAAACCCGAGCCGCTACCCGTCTCATTTGAAGTCCCAACTTCTCCACTTATACAAGCTATTCCACCCAAGCTACCCCCATCTACTGCATCAATTGCAACCCCTTCAACTAAAATACTCAAATTCTCATCAACCCCTTCATGAACATGGTCCAACACCACACCTATACCTTTGCTTCTATCTTGATCCATTTACAATAATTTGTTCCACTCAAAATTTTCAAACCTGGAAACAAACTTCTAATAACAACACAGAACAAACCCCACCAAAAAAAACTTTTTTTAAATTATATAGGATGAATGAACAATGTAATAAAATGAAAGGTGGAAAATCCATATCTTTCAACGACCCACTTCATGATTTGAGACAAAATCTTCAGATATTATCATAAATCATTGAAAAAATCAAACTTGGGATGATATACCTTAAAATATGGGTTGCCTCAATTTTCAACAAAGCAATCCCCACCAACAGCCTCAAAAACACAACTTTACCTCAAACATTAAATTCTACAAACAAAATATAAATCTAGGAATGTTTGAATCCAATCCACACCACTTAAAACCTGCGTGGCGTGCAGGTTCAGGATAGTGTTTAAGGAAGAAATAAGAAATAAATATTCACTAGACAAGGTTGGTGAAGAAAGGAACTAGAGAAAACAGTAATCAGATATGAGTAACATTGAATCATTAGATGGAATAGATTAGTGACCAAAGCAAAGGATATAAGAAATAGAAGGGTATGCTTTGTCTTTATTGGATTTTTTAATATAAAGCTTTTTTTTACAGGGAGACAGACCACAAATTACAAATTACGTCACTTCATTTAAGTTAAAAAGTAATATTTAAATATTTTTCTGACTAATCATAAATAATAATGACAAATAGAGAAAGAAAAGATACGGGGTGATTGTATTAATAAATTGGAGGAGGTATTTCCATTGAATTAAAAATAAGAGAAAAATACGTATACATTGATGTTGTAAGTTTTTATAGTGTCATTATATTATTCATCATTTATTTTTAATTATTATTGATTTTTCAAAAGAAGTAATTCAAATGAATGTGGACGTTGCAATGAGTGTGTATTAATCTTTACAGTGACTATGCATAAATATTTACACTGACTGTATATAAATATTTAATCTGACTATGTATAAATTTTTACACCCTAATTACATAGATATTACACTCTAGACATAATAGAAATAATATTTTCTTTTGTTATGGTCAGAAAAATCAGTTTTTGACTTCAATTTGGTTTTTATTTATCTGTGATTCGAGACTCCTCATACTGGTGCACATATCTGAGAGCCAGAAGTTCCAGAATATGAATATTATCCTTTTTTAACATCTTCCTTTGTTTTTTTGTAAAGTGTAATATTAGTCTTTGTATCATCTAATATTCAGTTGCATTATTTCTTTGAAAAGTATATAGTGATAAAATATGAATGATGAATAATATAATGATAAAATATAAAATTTATTATCAATATATACATTTTTCTCGTTTTTAAATAATTATTGTCCTGTAAGTTCTTAATTTGGTATTTTTTTCCCTTTTTTGGTAGAGCAATGTTATTTCAGAGATTTGTTTGTTGTTGATATTATTTTTTGTATACTTTTAATGAATCTCAATCATATCTGGTACTGGTACTGGTACTGAGAGTCCAATACTAATAAAGATTGTAACATATGGTATATAAAATTATTGAATGATATAGATTTTAAATAGTTTTGAATTATTTTTTTTTAAGTTACCAAATCATTTTGAACTTCACATTTAAATACTGAACTGTCTAGTATCGGAGCATCCAAACCCAATGTTAATTTGGTTTTTTGTGTACACTATCAATTTGTTGGTGCTGTTGTTTTGTTTTTTTGGTAAAGAACGTAGCTTTGTCATTTAGCTGTGTTACCCAATTTACAACCAAGCAAGTGGTTTAAATAATATATGCCGACTTTTCATTATGCAATATTTTAGATTCAGTTTCTAGTATAAGAAAACAATTCTAAATGGAAATGAGGTCGTAGAAAAGCAATATAATTTAAATTACGCAAGTTGTTATTCATATTAAGTAATTTCTAGAGGATACAATTGAGTGGGATAATATATATTTTGAGGTGTTTAAAAGAGATTGTTTTGTTGAGTAATTTCTAGGGATTCATTAGTATTGTGAGAATACATATAGTGTTTTATTGTGCTCATACTTGGACTGTTTAGGGATATTGCTTTGGTAGTAAATATGAGCCGATATTCATCAAGTTTTAAAATTAAGTAAATATTTATCCATTTTGTAATATTAATATATTAAATTATTATTATTACTATTACTATTTATGTAGATGTTAAATTTATTATTAAATTTCATTATAAAAATAATAAAATATCTAATATATAATAATAAAATTATATAATATAAAAATATTTATTAAGAAATAAATTTCTAAGTCCACTAGGTGGATATGGTGATATTTATTCACACATAAGATATTTTTCGGAGTCATATCTTTTGTCCTAAACTTTCTATTACTCTATGTATCTGTTGTTTTTTATTGGTCAAAAAAATTAAATCATGAATTAAATACATATTAACTTTGCATTTTATGACTAATAAGAAACAATGAGTACATAAAGTGATAGTCTAGAAATTGAGCGTGAGACGGATTGAGACGACTTAAGCATGTCTCTCACCCGTATATAAATATTGGTAAGGTCAACTTTTTGGGATGAAGATCATCTGTCCCAAATGATGTTTCACTTCATATCTTAAGCCAATCAAAATACTCTATTTTATTACTTTTTGCTTTTAATTTTTTTATTTTATCCACTTGTTAATATATGATTGGCTTGGGACAGAGAATGAGACACCGTTAGAGACACGTGATCTCTATCCCAATTTTTGAACCCGAACATATCCCTAATTAGGATGGGACGCGTGAAGGACATGTCCAAAATAAGACATGTCAAGATAGAGACGAGTTCAGGTTGGAAAATGACAAAATGACAAACATATATTTTTTCTCAAATCGTTAAGCATGTACAATCAAAATTATCATAATCTATATATAAACTCAACTAAAACTTGCATCCCACATACATTAGTATATAAACTACAAACTGTAAATTTCATCATTCAAACTAAAAACTATCACAATCATATGACTGAAAATTATATAATACATTGAAAATTTCAGAACGATTTAAACAGTAAGTGTCAACGTAAGTTGAAGTACTCTTATAAATGATAAAAAACACATCTGAACTGAAATGAAAGCAATATGCTAATACTCAAAAGTTCATACAAAAATGAATACAAATAAAATAATTTTGAGAATTAATCGAAGATGGAGAGAAGGTCGCCCTGGAGGCCTCTTTCTTCTCATATCATCTTCGAAAGGTCGCGCTACACCGCTTCTTTTCAATCGATTAAATCTCAAAAATCAATTTATTCCATTTTCTAAAATAACCAAATAAAAACTATTTTTCAAAAATAAACATCACTTAGAAAATATACTTTTTTGACTAGAAATACATTTTCTTTAATTAAAATACACTCAACCAACAAATCATTTTCTACTTAAAGAACTACGTAAGCCTTGATCCTCTTAATAGGGGTACGTAGGACCAAAGTCAATATTGTCAGGCTCATTAATAAAATTAAATTTTTTCTTTCATAATAATTAGTTAATTAATCGTATTTTTTTCATAATAAATAACTAATTAATCAGACAATTTAATAAATAATAATAATAATAATAATGTCATATATTTTAATGAAGGGTACCGCTTAAGGCGGGCGGGTAGGGTGCTAATACCTTCCCTACCTTGTAACCGACTCCCGAACCTGGATATCAAAAATCCAAAAGCCTAAGGAAATTGGACTTAAAAGATTTTTCTACATTTTTAACTATAAAATGTAGTGGCGACTCTAAACAAAGTCGTGCAGCCGAAAATCGGGGTGCGACAACCACATAAATAGAAAACCCATTTTAAGTGATTTTAATCGATTTGCCCGTTTGGTAATCGATTAAGTCCTAGAGAAACCCTCAATCGATTAAGGAAAGTCATAATCGATTAAATAGAGTTACAGAATGTAACCTCCCATGATTTCTATCAAATTAATCGATTAAGCACATTTTTAATCGATTAAGCCATAACTGAACATCCGTTTTTAGAGAAACCGTTAATCGATTAACCTGGCCATTTAGTCGATTAACATCTGTTGTATCAGTTATGAGCTAATTCTATTATTTTGAAACAAAATTGAACTAGTTTTTAAAAACAGTTTTTCACCTTCATTGGGAAAAGAATTGAAAAATTATCTGAGAGAGAAAACCAAAGATTCATGGTGCTAAAAAGTTTCAAAGTTTTCTTGTTTTTTCTTTGAGGTTTTCTTGCATAAGCTTCAAGAGTGAAAAGAGAGAGAAAAGAGAGAAAATCCTTTTCATTGCACCAAAACGTTTTTTATTCAATTGAAAATACCTTGCATGATTTCATAATTAGGTCTTAGGACTGCTTTGTGAGATCTTTTTGTCAAGGGTGATCAGAGTCGACTTAAGAGTCGTTATCCGCACAATCTAGTGTGTTAAGTATCTCGACGAAAATCTGTAACTTAAGGAGAATTCTTGTGATGTGTGGGATCATTACAGGTTGAGAATTAGGAGTCTTCATTAGAGAAGAAGTCTTGATTCGAGCAAGAGTTCGGCTGGGGCCAAAGTGAGCGAACGGTGTGGTATCCAAGTAGGCATAGATAAGGGGTCAAACCGAGCTTAGCGGCTCATCGATTTCAAGAAGGAAGTTTCTGTTTCATTGTATTGGAAGTGTAGTTGTAAATTACATTTCTAATAAGTGGATAACAAACGAACCAGGATAAAAATCCTTGAGCGCATTTTCTCTATCCCTATCTCTTTACAATTCTGTCTTTACTGCTTTCTGTTTGGATTGGCTTTCTGTGATTAATTGCTTACTGTGTTAATCTCTTGTTAATCAAGAATCAATCTTAGTATAGTAAAGATCAAGAATCGTCACTGTTTTTACGAAGCAAGAAAACTGATTTTTAAAGTATAATAATCAGGATAGTCGATTAACGTACTGATAATAATCGATTAATTGAACTGTCCTTAATCGATTAACCTTGTTGATAATTGATTAACTGCAACAACTTTGTATTCTGCACAAATATTGGAAAAGCGGGATTGGTGATCCGCGACACCTATTTACCACCCTCTAGGTGTAATCTTATCTTACTAGTACCCAACAAATATATCAATCAAGGCTATTTTTTTTGGGATTTGCTTGGAATATGCTTCTATAAGAAGTTTCACATTACCAAATATTCGAGTGAAGTATATATTAAGATCATATATGAGGTTCAAGTTCCTTGTTTTACCTTGTATCAATTAGAAATACTCTATGGGCCTTGGGCCCATGGTGCGTTGGAGCTTGTAATCATAATCTCTAAAAATATATTCGTAGTCGCTCAAAGCTACCGATATTGTAAACACAATTAGCTGAACCTCTTAACAATTTCTCTTATCCTTTTTTCTATTCTTTGTATATTGTCTTTTATTTGATTGCTTTTAACTAATGATATACAATGATCACCTCTACTCTACTGCACCAAGATAATTCATGATCTTTCATGCTATTGGTGATCTCTGGCAATACCAGGAAGTCATATGTTGAGAAGTTTAACTAGTGATGGTACCATTAATGAATTCTTGTTTCATATTTATGTCATTCTCTTTAGGGTTCCTTCGCATTACATTTGTTGCATTTAACTAGCACAACCCTTATTTTTCATCACATTGCTTTCTCCTTCCTCTTGGCAGCAACTATTTGCCTTGTAAGCTAGCTTTCTTGGTGATGCCAATGCAGTGAAACCGTTTAAGGGATTAGCAGGCTTATAGTTTAATGCAAAGCTATGTAGTGTGGAACCTTAGTTTAGATCATTAGATGTATGTGGTTAAGGTTGTTTTTAACTAAATATGTGGTCTTAAGCTAACAACGGTAAGTCGGTAACATTAAAAGCTTAATTATGTGTATGTGCTTCAATTTTCTTGTTAAAATGTTTTTGTAATTATAAGAAACACGTCAAGTTAGTAAAACAGAATAATCCAAAGTGTTTGAGATGATAAAGTTCGCTAGGATCAGCTATATAATCCTGGGTTGCTTCAAATTCACTTGGCTTTATTTGGTTGGAAAAGAGAAAGACTAAAACTAGTGTAAATTTGTGATGTTTTATATAAGATGAGAAGAAAAGAAAATAAAGAGAAAAATATATTTTCTTCTCTTACTCTTTTGTTGGTTTGATAGAAATTGATATGAGAAAAATATTGTTATAGTTTAAATGACAAAAATATTCCTAAAATAAAGAAAGATAGAGAAAAATGTTGTTTTATTATTAATTAAAAATAAATGTAATAATTTTAAATTATAAATTTCATTATAATATCAATTAAATTTTTTAATTGATATTTTTTGTATTCAAAAGAAACCTATGTATACATGTAGTATTTAAAACGAATAAGTAGAGAAAATAAATTGAATGACATTTTTGACATTTCATCCAAAATTGACATTCTCTCTTCCCTTTCTCCTCAAATTGGAGAGAAAGAATTTATTAGGGATGACACGCCCTGTGGGTACTCGCTAAAATACCCACAATGGGTACCTATAAAATAGCTTATCGTGGGAGCGTGTATCATTATACTCGTTCCGTGGGTACCCACATATTTATAAATTTATTTTTTAATTAAATAATATATATATATCACCTTATTATTATTTTATAATTCTATTTTATTTATTTTTGTATTATTTTATAATGAATTTTAGTGATTAAAATATATAATAAATTTAACATGTATATAAATTTTTTTATTCATGTAATAATTATTTTATATGTATTGATTATCATAAAATATATAAATATATATTGAAACTTAAAAACTCGTGGGTACCCGCAAATAACCACTACCCGTGTGAATACCCGTAAATAATGCGGGTATAGGTATGAGTATGGGAAAACACTACCCATGCCCGTTCCGCCCCATTGCCATCCCTAAAATTTATGGTGGGATCCACCCACTTTTTCTTCTCTTCTCCCTTTCTATCTTCCCAACTAAAGCAGAGAAAGTTTTTATATCTCTTCAATGTTTCTCTCACCATTTTCTCTCCATTTTAATTCACCTATACCTAAGAGAGGCTAAGCATTTAACGTCCAATATAAGACAAACGATTATGTAGGCTCTTTATTGGTTCCTGCTCTTAGAAGAATATGGATCCTCTCCAATTTCCTTATGTTTTAAATAAAAAAATATGTTATTTTATTATACTTAAAAGATAGATATGTTATCATATATTATATTTTCTGTTATGAGCAAGGATAAAAAGGTGAGAGGGGCAAATTAGACAGTTGAAGAAAAAGGTCAAAACAAAATGAATGAAGGACAACTGGAACATGATCCGCACATCATGGAACCAAGGAGAGGCCAAAGAGTGAGAATTCCTAACAACAAATATTCCTTTTTGTCCACATAAGTAGGAGAAGGGGTATTGATGATTATGTGCAGAATTTGAGATCATTCTTCCTCTCCCTGTAGCATTCCTTTAGAATGATTCTTCTTGTTATTGCCTTTAATAGTTTTTTCTAATTCCTAGAAGTGAGTACTATGTTGTAGTACCTCATAGAGTATATTCACAAATACTTTCTTTGCATCGTTCATACTTAGTAATACAAGCACCAACACTCTTACTGCCTAATTTCACTATGCCTTTCACCTTGGAAACCGATGCCTCCAAAACTGGAATAAGGGTTGTCCTTAGACAAGCTCGCCATCCTATTGCATATTTCTCAACAACAAAAAATGTGCCCAAGGATGCAAAAGCTATCAGCGTATATACGTGAATTGTATGTTATCATCGAGCCTTTGGGGAAATTCCGTCATTATTTGATTTGTCACAAGTTTGTCATTAAAACTGACCATAGAAGCTTAAAAGCCCCCACTGATTAGTCCATTCATACTCTGAAACAACAACACTAGCTCCAAAAATTTCTTGGGTATGACTTTACAATTGAGTATAAGCCCAGAAAAGAAAACATCGTAGCTGATAGTCTGTCTCAATCATTTTGTTTCCCCTTGTCTATTCCTATGCCATAACTGGTCTCTTTGATTCATCAAGCTATCACTGATGATCCTCTCTTGTCTGACATCCGCAATCAATGTTTGGTAGGTACTAACCCTGCACCTCACTATCATGTGAAACATGATATGCTATTTTGGAAGAACCGAATAGTGGTGCCACAATAGCCTGCACTAATCCAACTCATTCTCAAAGAGTTTCACTCTTCCCCTTTAGGTGGTCATGTCGGTGTTACAAGAACTAAAGCACGAATTGCTACTCAGCTTTTTTGGTCTACTATGACAAATGATATTGAGGAGTTTGTGTCTCAATACTTGATTTTCCAACAAGCCAAACATTCCAATGCTATGCGTGCAGGCCTGTTGCAACCACTTCCAATTGCAAATCAGATTTGGGAAGACGTGGCTATGGATTTTATAATGGAACTTCCCTTGTCAAATTCATACACTATGATACTAGTTTTTGTTGACAGGTTATCAAAATATAGTCATTTTATTCCCTTGAAGGCTGATTACAATAATGCCAAAGTTGCTGAGGTTTTTCTCAATAATATTGTTAAAATTCATGGCTTTCCCAAATCCATTGTGTTTGACAGAGATAAAATTTTGATTAGCCAATTTTGGCAGCATTTGTTTAATTTAAGTGGCACCACTTTGGCAATGAGCACCGCCTACCATCCCCAAACCAATGGTCAGCCCGAAGCTGTCAATAAATGCTTGGAGCTTTACCTCCGTTGTTTCACGAGCCACAACCCTCGATCTTGATCCAAAATGTTGCCATGGGCTCAATTTTGGTATAATACTTCATTCCATACAAGTATTGCTATGACATCATTCAAGGTGGTATATGGTCGAGACCCCCTTGCTCTCATTCGTTATGAACTGAGTTCCACCAACCCTTCTTCAATATAACAAATCTTAGTTGAATGAGATAATACTCTTGATGCCCTCAAAGTTAACCTTGCTCGAATACAACAAATAATGAAGAAGATTGTTGACAAGAAATATCGCTTTGCTTAATTCAAAATTGGGGACATAGTGCTTGTGAAATTACAGTTGTATCTCCAACACTCCATTGCTCAGTATCGTATTGAAAAACTGAGTATGCGTTACTTCGGTCCATTTCTGGTCATTGAATGAATTGGACAGGTTGCTTATAAGCTACTACTTCCATTCACTGCCCGAATTCATCCTATTTTCACATATCAATATTAAAGCCTTGTAAGGGAGATCATTTTACTCTATCAATGCCTCTACCATTAATTACTACAGAACAAGGTCCTATTCTTATGCCCCAAGCTATTGTTGGTTCTCTCACAATCAATCATAGAGGCCATCCAATCCAACATGTGCAGGTTCAATGGGAGGGCATGCTGTCAACTATGACTACTTGGGAGAATTGGAATGACTTCCACTGACTCTATCCTAAACTTGAGGACAAGGTTTTTGTTAAAGACAGGAGTAATGTTATGATCCAGGATGAAAAGGTGAAAGGGGCAAATCAGACCGTGGAAGGAAAGGGACAAAACAAAATGAATGAAGGATAGCTAGCAAATGATACATACATCATGGAACCAAGGAGAGGCCAAAGAGTGACAACTCCTAACATCAAATATTCCTTTTTGTTAGCATAAGTAGGAGGAAGGGGTACTGATGAGGGTGTGCAGAATTTGAGATCATTCCTAATCTCCATGTGGCATTCCTTTGAAATATTCTTGTTGTTATTGCCTTTAATAGTTTTTTCTAATTCCTAGAAGTGAGTACTGTGTTGTAATACCTCACAAAGTATATTCACAAATACTTTCATTGTATCCTTCGTACTTAGTAATACAATGTCTAAGAATTTATTACTAATTGAGTTCATACCACTTTCAACCATTACATTTTCTTTGGTTTTTCAAGTTGCTTCTCCACTAATGAAGTTGATCCATCCTATTAGAAGGAATCCTCCTACGACATTGAGTGCAATAGAAGACTCATTATCTCCTGGTACCATTTCCTTTTAATTCATTCAAAAATATTAATTGATATGTATTTTCATATTTCTTTTCTTGACCAATGATCTAATATTAATCAAATTTGAGAAAAGGAATACAAACAAAATATAACTTAGTGACCTTTTAATTTGGTATAATACTATTTTTTAAAGTAGTTTAAAATGATCTCTTACAACTTTACAAGTATAAATACAATACATTTGTTTTAAAAATCTGATTCATGGTAGAAATATAGGAGGATATTACTTAATTAGCACTATTGTTTGTGAGAATTGTTTTGTAAAAATGATTATACCTAAATAATACAATGTTATTATTGTTTTGTAATCTAAAAGTTGTAATATGTATACACTGTCATTATAAAGATTTATACATAATCAATGAATTATTCACTATTCATTTAGATTATTATATTGAAAAATAATCATAATAAAATATTAATGGTGCATAATGCAATGACAATGTAAAATAATTATACGCTATCAGTTCGTACATATTTTCTCTAGTATGAATAGTATTTTTTTGGTACTACAAAGGGTGTCCCCTCACATTTAGTAAGAAACTAATTCTTTTTGGGGTGTCTGACTGCTCCTTCCAACAAGTATCGCTCTAAGAAATCAAAATTTGACCTTTTGTATAGTATGAATGATAACATTAATGTAATTATTTATATAATAAATTTTTATAATGTATATGATATGATAATAATATTTATGATGTAATTATTAGGCATATCCTTCGCCACTGAAAAAGGGACGGCGGTTAATGGATGCACCATCACCACCAAAAGGGTTGGTGGACCCCATTTAATTTCCCTAACGGATCATGCAAATACGGTTGAACTAGCACGACATACTAGCTCTGATACCACTTGTTAGGTATTAGTGACAGAATACACCTAGAAGGGGGGGTTGAATAGGTGTCGCGGTTCCCACTTACCGCTATTTGCACCAAAGCCCAATTCTAGAAAATCACCTACTTAATCGATTAAAGCTATGACTTAATCGATTAAGTCGCACAAAATTGGCAGTTGCTGAATGGCTCAATTACACAGCCAATTAAAATTATACAGAAATGATATAGGAGATATATTTGAACACAAATGATCTTTATTTGGCAGTAATACTATATTCAAAATATCAGCTACAATAGCCAATTAAAAGCTACTTAAAACAGTAAAGAGATAAGGGAAAGAAACACCATGCAACAAGGTTTTTATACTTGTTCGTTTTGCGGTCCACTGCAAAACTACATCCACTCCTCTCATCTGATCTGAGAGATTTTCTTCACTAAAATTGAAGCCAATGTCTCTTACATACACACTTCCCATTACAAGACCTTGAACGCTACCTTCTTGAATTCCCATAACATCTACCTTGGTTTGACCTTACCCAATCGTCTAGGAAAACCTTTCCTACGATCCAGCCCCAACCAAGAGTATGTTCTAAACTCAAGACTTCCAAGTCTTGGTGAAGACTCTCTGATCTCGTTGGTGGTACGACACCAAGAGACGACTTTCCTTGTTTCACAAACAACACAAAAAAGAGAGTAATGTGAAGCACAAAATAACTCAAATATTACAAGAAAGAACAAGCTATAAACCCTATACAAATCTCACAATTACTATGAATATGTATAAGATCAGAATCATGAAGAACATGTAATTTCTACCATTAAGAAATCTCTAAAAAGTAATGAAAGAATCATGCAAGAACAAGAGAGGATGATGAACACATTTGATAATATGCAATGGATGACATGTTAATTCCTAAGCATAATGCTATCTCACTCTAATCTTACATGCAATTCTCTCTGCCTATATGACATAGAAAAAAGACGAAAATATACAACTTAGCAATTCTAATATGAATGAATGAATGTATTAATTCGTATATGAAATCTGTTGAAAATACACTTTATATAGAAAAATTGTTTTGCACCCAGTTAATCGATTATGTTGCCTGTTAATCGATTAACGGGCTGTTAAAGAGTAACTGAATTTTGTTTTTCAGTTATCTGTTGAAACTGTTAAAAACTGTTTTCACGTTAATCGATTAAAGCTTCACTTAATCGATTAACTGACATATTTTCAGTTAAGATGTTAGTTGGTAAACTAC
>NC_032026.1:3921082-3927074 GCF_001865875.1 Lupinus angustifolius
ACATGTTTTACCTTTATGTTATGCCTAAAATGCACAAATAATATGTATGATTAATGCATGAAAATACAATAAACTAGATGACATATCTCATGTAAATGATATGATAGTTTTTAGACTTTGTGAGATTTGCATCTAGGTTTACCTAACCTAGACTCAATAACTAAGACACATCTAAGACTCTAGTCTAGACATGATGCTCTTGAATCGTCAGCGTGTTGATTTGTTGAGTTGTCTTTAAGCTTTCATTAAGCCCTTTGTCTTCATCAAAACATAGGTAAGCTTAAGTGCTCTCTTGACACATTGCACTTTCAAAGGCGGTAACTCTTATCCTGGGAACTCTTCCTAAATTAGATTTCAACCCCTTTTGATTATTTTCATAAATATTCTTGGCAATTGTTCTAAACTCAATTTTATTCCTTATTTGAGTTAAGTATAAATTAATTGTTATAATTATAGGAGTTTTCCAGTCCTCGTGGAATCGGTATTTTATTACTTAACGATATAATTGTGCACTTGCGATTTGCCCTATCAAGTTTTTGGCGCCGCTGCTGGGGATTGTGTCAAAATTTCTTTAATTTTCAATTAATTCATTACTTTACTGTAGTGTATTACTCGTTTTCCTTTTTCTTGGTACCTCTGCAGGTTGCACATTTGGTTTATGCAAAGTTCAAATTACTATTCAAAGCCGGAAAGAACTTTTCGTAGAAGAAAAAGGAAACAAAGAGAAAGAGCAAGAGAAAGACGTGCGCGTGTACAAACAATGGCTGAAGGAGATGAAAAACCACTTCGCGATTATGCAGCCCCTAATGCTCGTAGTTCACGTCCTGGAATAATTCGTCCAACTATTGAGGCAGAGAACTTTTCTTTGCCATCTGCTCTGATCTAAATGGTGATGAAAACCAATTTGGAGGTGGAGCTCATGAAGATCTCAATGCAAATACTGACCAGTTCTTGGAATTCTGTGAGATAGTAAGGATAAATGGGGCTTCTGAAGATGCTATTCGTCTCCGCATGTTTCCATATTCCCTAAGGGATATAGCTAAGGGTTGGTTAAATAATCAAAATGCTTAAATTCAAGCAACACGACGAACTTTGGAGGAGGCTTTTCTCAACAAATACTTTCCTCCTTCCAAAACTGTGCACTATAGGCACCTCATCCAGAACTTCAGTCAAAGGGATGGGGAGTTAATTGCTGAAGCTTGAGAAAGATTAAATGAGTTGACTGAAGCTTGCCCTCGTCATGGTATTTCACCTTGGAAGCTGGTTCAGAACTTCTACAGTGGGCTAGACTTTCCATCACAACAACTATTGGACTCTTCAGTAGGTGGTGCCTTTATGTGCAAAGGAATTGATGCTGCTTCAAAGATCATAGAGAATGTGGTTTCTAATCATAACCAAGGGGGAATGAGAGGAGACCCCATTCAAGAAGAGACTCTGGTGCATAATATTCAGGAAATCAGATGGAATAGGTAATTCCCACGCTGGAGAACCTTTCTCAAAGGTTTGGAAAGCTAGAAAAGTATCATGTTAATGCAATTGGGTCTACTGCAACATGTGAGGGGTGTGGAGCAAAAGAACATGAGTGGTTTGAATGCAAACACTTCACTGAACCTGAACATGGAGCATTGACGAATGAACAACCTGAATCATGCAACTACTATGACTACAAGGTGAGGAGTGGGCAACAATTCAACCCACCATACTGGCAGAACAATCCCAACCGTTTTTGGAGGAGCAACAACACTCTGAATCATCAATATCAGGATGGACCAGGTAACAGGAAACCTCCAACAAGGTTTCCACAGGTACAAAATTCTCTTATTGATCCTACTCTTAAAACATTAATGGAAGGTCAAGAAAAATTGCTTGCTAACCAAAATAAATTTCATGAAGATCAAGTCATGATTAATAAAAGTTTTTCAAACATGCTCAATGACTTGAATTCTAAAATAGAAAACCTGACCATCCATGGTAAAATGATGGAAACACAAATTGCCAAATTTCTCAACAAGCTAATAATCCTAATAGACAAATAAGGATATTTCCAGGATAACTAGAAAAAAATCCAAATAATGAACATTGTAAACTTGTCAAATTAAGGAGTGGAAAGGAACTAAGTGATATTCCTCAAATTAGGAAAAATGCACAAGTGGAAGAGGAACATATTGAGACACAAACCCCTGAAGGGGAGTAAAATTTTGAAAAGATGTCTAAGTATGTAGCTCCACCACCATATGTATCACCGATTCCTTTTTCCCAAAGATTAGCAAAGGCAAAATTAGAAAATAAATTTGGGAAATTTTTGGTTATTCTTAAGAAATTTTATATCAGCTTACCCTTCACTAAGGCACTGCAGGAGATGCCTGTATACACAATTTCTTAAGGATATTGTATCTAAAAAAAAAGAAGACTAGAGGATTATGAAACAATTGCTTTAACTGAAGAATGCAGTGCTTTAATTCAAAATAAATTATCTCCTAAATTAAAAGATCCTGGTAATTTTTCTATCCCATGTTTAATTGAAAATACTAGTTTTGATCACACCTTAAGTGACTTAGGGGCAAGCGTGAGTCTCATGCCCTTATCTGTGTGCAAAAAGTTGGAAGTGGGTGAACTAAAACCCACTATTATATCACTTCAACTAGCAGATATGTCAGGTAAATTCCCTATAGGCATCTTGGAGGATGTTCCTATCAAAGTTGGGAAATTTTTCATTCCAGCAGATTTTGTAATACTAGAGATGGAAGAGGATTCACAAACCCCAATCATATTAGGTAGACCCTTTTTGGCTACTGCTGGTGCTATAATTGATGTAAAGAATGGAAAACGTTCCCTAAGCATAGGGGATGAAAAAGTTGAATTTGATATTGCTAAATCTATTAAACAACCTTCTTTTGAGGATTCATGTTTCAGGGTTGATATGTTGAACCAAGTTGTGAAAGAGGAAGCAGTTAGAGTGAAATCTAAGGATCCCTTAGAGAGATACATAATAGATGGTGACACTTCAGACATTTATGAGGAAGTGGCTGAGGTTATTGAATTTCTGAATGCAGGCCCAACACTTCCTCACAACCCGCAAGATGAGACCTTGAAGGTAAGGCCCAAATCTGAAGATTGAGAGGAGGGGAAAGCACCTAAAATTGAATTAAAAACACTCCCCTCCACCCTCAGGTATGAATTTCTTGGACCTAATTCATCTTATCTAGTTGTTGTTAATGCTAAATTAAATAAATTGGAAACTGAAAAATTGCTAAGGGTCCTGAGAATAGGATACACATTGGATGATATAAAAGGTATAAACCCTTCTTTTTGCATGCATATAATTTTCATGGAACCTAACTATAAAACTTCAATTGAAAACCAGAGGAGACTAAATCCTAATATGAAAGAAGTGGTTAGGAAAGAAGTGTTGAAACTTTTAGATGTTGGTGTAGTATATCTTATATCTGATAGTGAAAGGGTGAGCCCAGTTCATGTGGTTCCTAAAAAGAGAGGATTGACTATTGTGAAAAATGAGAAAAATGAATTAATACCAACTAGAACAGTCACAGGCTGGAGAATGTGAATTGATTATAGAAAATTAAACACAACCACTAGGAAAGATCACTTCCCTCTCTCATTCATTATTCAAATGCTTGAAAGGCTTGCTACACATGAATATTTTTTCTATTTAGATGGGTACTCAGGATTTCATCAAATCCACATTCATCCTGAAGACCAACAGAAAAATACTTTCATATGTCGTTATGACACCTTTGCCTATAAGAGAATGTCGTTTGGGCTATGTAATGCCCTAACCATTTTCAAAGATGCATGACTGCAATATTTTTTGATTTTATACAAAACATAATGGAAGTTTTTATGGATGATTTTTCTGTTTATGGACTTTAATTTGATGATTGCTTAACAAATTTGACAAAAATATTGCAGAGATGTGAGGAAGTGAATCTTGTATTAAATTGGCAAAAATGTCACTTCATGGTGCGCAAGGATATTGTGTTGGGGCATTTAATTTCAGGAAAAGGGATAGAGGTGGACAAGGCAAAAATTAGAGTGAGAGAAAATGTGCCACCACCAATTAACATAAAAGGTATTAGGAGTTTCTTAGGCCATGCAGGATTTTACCGCAAACTTATAAAAGATTTTTCAAAAATTGCGAAACCACTTTCTAACCTTTTAATGAAAGATATTGCATTTGATTTTAGTGCTGCTTGTGTAGAATCGTTTTGCAGGTTGAAGGAGGCATTGGTCACTACACCAATATTGCAATCACGAGACTGGAATCTTCCCTTTGAAGTGATGTGTGATGCTAGTGACAATGATGTGGGAGCAATGTTGGGCCAAAATAAGGACACGAAGATGCATGCAATCTACTATGGAAGCAAAACACTTGATGGAGCTCAAGTCAACTATGCCACCACAGAGAAGGAGCTACTAGTTGTTCTGTTTGCCTTTGAAAGATTTAGGTCCTACCTAGTAGGTTCTAAAGTTATAGTCCATACCGATCACTCAACCCTAAGATACTTGATGAGTAAGAAAGAAGCCAAGCCATATCTCCTCCGATGGATTCTCCTTCTGCAAGAATTTGATCTGGAGATTGTTGATAGAAAGGGAACAAATAATGCAGTTGTAGATCACTTATCTCGGCTTGAATATGCAAGTGGAGAGGAGGAGGACATACCTATTGATGATTCTTTTCCTGATGAGCAATTCCTCCTTCTCAACACTGTAGAGGCACCTTGGTATGCTGACTTTGTAAACTATTTGGTCAGCAAAATTCTTCCACAAGAAATGACACCGCAACAGAAAAGGAAATTCTTCTCAGATCTGAAGAAGTATATCTGGGATGATCCTTACCTTTATCGACTCTATGCTGATGGTATTTACAGAAGATGTGTTCCAGAAGAAGAAGTGTCAATAATCCTGAGTTGTTGCCACTCTGCCTCTTATGGAGGTCATGCCAATACTCAAAAACAATAGCAAAGATATTCCAATGTGGTTTCTTTTGGCCACACATATTCAGAGATGCAAGGAATTTTTTTCTCACATATGATTCCTGCCAAAGGGTGGGGAACATATAAAAAAGGCATGAAATACCAATGAACCCCATCCTTGAGGTGGAGTTATTTGATGTATGGGGAGTTGACTATATGAGACCTTTTCATACTTCAAACAACAACAAATATATCTTGGTGGCAGTCGATTATGTTTCTAAGTGGGTGGAGGCAATTTCATCTCCACACAATGATGCTAAAGCGGTCATCAAATTGTTTATCAAGATTATATTTCCAAGGTTTGGGGTCCGAGGCTGGTTATTAGTGATGGAGGCTCACACTTCATTGAAATACATTTTCAAAACCTCTTGAAGAAATATGGTGTTTCTCATCGAGTTGGTACCCCTTACCACCCTCAAACAAGTGGTCAAGTGGAAGTATCAAATTGTGAAATTAAGAGCATATTGGAGAAGACGGTATCTAGGAGCAGGAATGATTGGTCTTCAAAGCTTGATGATGCTTTATGGGCTTACCATACTGCATATAAAACACCCATTGGTATGCCACCATTCAGGTTGATTTATGGTAAGCCTTGTCACCTTCCAGTGGAACTAGAGCATAAGGCGTATTGGGCAGTCAACTTGCTAAACTTTGATCTGAAAGTTGCTAGAGAAAAGAGGAAATTCCAACTACAAAAGTTGGAAGAACTACAGTTGGATGCTTATGAGAATGCTCATACTTACAAAGAAAGAAAAAAAAGATGGCATGACAAACACATACTCCGCAAAGAATTCCAAGTAGGGGAACCAGTTCTCTTATTCAACTCCAGATTGAGGCTCTTTCCAGGGAAGCTAAAGTCTAGATGACCAGGTCCGTTCAGAGTCACCAAGGTTTACACTTATGGAACAGTTGAGATATGGAATAAGGAAAGGGGAAACTTCAAGGTGAATGGTCAACGTTTGAAGCATTATCTAACAGATGAGCGACTAGAGAAACAA
>NC_032026.1:3927174-3932746 GCF_001865875.1 Lupinus angustifolius
CTTTATGGGCTTACCGTACTGCATATAAAATACCTATTGGTAAGTCACCATTCAGGTTGATTTATGGTAAGCCTTGCCACATTCCAGCGGAACTAGAGCCTAAGGCGTATTGGGCAGTCAAATTGCTAAACTTTGATCTGAAAGTTGCTGGAGAAAAGAGGAAATTCCAACTGCAAGAGTTGGAAGAACAACAGTTGGATGCTTATGAGAATGCTCGTACTTACAAAAAAAGAATAAAAAGATGGCATGACAAACACATACTCCGCAAAGAATTCCAAGTAGGGGAACCAGTTCTCTTATTCAACTCCAGATTGAGGCTCTTTCCAGGGAAGCTAAAGTCTAGATGACCAGGTCCGTTCAGAGTCACCAAGGTTTACACTTATGGAACAGTTGAGATATGGAATAAGGAAAGGGGAAACTTCAAGGTGAATGGTCAACGTTTGAAGCATTATCTAACAGATGAGCGACTAGAGAAACAAACAAACATAGCGCTCTTGGATCCGACATGAGCTACAAAGATCAACTGTCAAGCTAATGCCTTAAACGAGCACTTCGTGGGAGGCAACCCACTCTAGAGGTACATTTTTAAATTCATTAATTTTAGTGTTTTAGTGTCGGCTTTGGTGCCTCCTTGAGTTTGGAGCCTTTGTAGGGGGATGTATATAGTGTCGGTCACAAAAAAAATGGTGTTGCTGCCTAGGATATTTGCACCTAGTCCATCTAGGACATATGGCCATTTGGGACATTTTTCTCTTCTTTTGCAGGTACTTCGACTACACCCAATGAAGCCAATCACTTAGAATTGGCACATGAGTTAAGGAAACTTCATATCTAACCCCTGAGTTTTATTTTTATTTTTCTTATTGTTTAGATTTTTACATTTGGGACAATGTAAATTTATAAGCTTGAGGGGGTTTTGCATTTAGAAAGTTCATACAATTCATGTATACCATATTGATTTTAAATTTTTAGGTTGAATATTTATATTATCATGCATAATATGTCTCATATATCATCTATTCACTGATTTGTTCTATGTGTTGTCTATCTACTTTAAATGAAAAGTATGCATGAATGACGATTTTTGATCTATGACCCTCATTGAAGAAAAAATTGCTGATAGAATAATAACATGAAAGACATTTGATTTGACGATTGTGAATTAAATTTGGTTAAATAAAGGTCTTTATTTCGTAACTTTTGTTGAATGTACCAAATGTGAGAATCTTGAGTCAAACACAATAAGGGTTCTGATTTGAATTGATAATTATATAAAACCCGTTTTTTCTTTCATGAGTGCATAATTTTCTATTATTGTATATTCTAGAACTTGATTTGTGACCGTTTCAAGATTGAAGTCTGTCTGTATGCATTAAAATGATAGAGGCAATTAGGACTTTTTCTTTTGACCTTCAACTGCTTGCTATAAACATCGAAAACTCATTAGTTGTTCATTTTTTAGCCTGAACTTTCATGATTTTTCATAGCTACTCAAATTGGGGTTTGGGGTAATTTATGGTGTTTGGTTGAAGTATAATGAGTAAAGTAAAAATGTCATGTGTGATGAAAGAATCCATAAAAAGGTGAAGAAGAAAATAAATAAATAAATTTCATTCCTTCTTCTTTAGAAAATCTCAACAAAAAGAAAAAACGAAATAAAGAAGAAAAAAAAGGAAAAAAAAGAAGAAATACAAAGTATACTAAAAGAGAAGGGACTGAAAAAAAGTGTGTTATAAGGAGAAATGTTGATTGAAAAAAAAAATCATATGATAAAGTTAGGCCTATCAAGATAATCTCAATGCTTTAGTCAGATGTCTACAAGGTTTAAGTATTTTGGGAAACATTTGTAAGCCTTTTGAATTATCCTTTCTTTGACTATCTCACCTTAAATCATTCACCTTGGCCCCATTACAACCATTTATAGACCTCTTGATTTTTGCATGCATTCAAATACACTCAATGGCGATTTGGTCTATAATCAAGTATATGGTAATTTACTTTCATGAAATTTTTTGAGCAAAACACTATGACCCTTAAACGCATGAGAGTGATGAGAGAAGAGTGACCCTAATTCATGCAATTGTTATGACTTAAGGACTTAGCTTGACTTAAATTTGTTTATGATTGTCTTGTCTAGATGTCTAGATTGTTTCAAAATAAACATGAGATTACTTATTATTTTGGGTCATAGTTTCTATATCATCATTCATTATTGTGAAAGTTAGACATAATACTTGCTTGAGGACAAGCAAGAGATAAGCTTGAGGGGATTTGATAAGTGTGAAATTATACTACATTTGTATTGCATTTAACTTGTATTTTAGGACATAGTTAGGACTTTAAGATTGTTTTTAGCTTTTATTTCTCTTTTTTCAGGTTGAGCGGGTGTTTTTAGCTATGTTGTGCCGTTTGGATGGATTAAAGCAAAAAAAAGTAGAGATTGAGTGCAAGAAGATTGAATTCAATGTTGAGGCTATGCGAAAAACAATTGAAGGACCAAAAGAAGTCATAAATGTTATATTATATTCCTATTTTTTAGATTTGTTTTGTTGGGATTAGCCCAATATTTTATAATTATGATAAATAAGGGTTCTCCCTCAAGGATTTTACACATTCTTTACATTACAATTCTCTAATTTAGAATTTGGGATTCTCTACTACATTATGAGTGAGTAATTCCCTTTGTTTCTAGGATTGGGGCTATTCCCTTTTACATTCAATAAATATTTATTCTTACTTCTATTTCACTGAGTGTTATGATTTGAATCATTAAACTGGGTTTTATTCGTATGAGTTGTCTGGCCAACAAATTACACCTCTTAGATACATTGGGGAAGGACCGAGAGGTGAACCCAACTATCTGACCATTCAGTTATTCAAACTAGTATCCTAATTCATGAGCGTAGTATCAGGATTCTCGGGGATTTCTGGAATTCACCTTGGGTTGCTATGAAGCGATTGGATAGAAAGATCCAAGTAAATGATTTGATTGATAATCATATCATGAGAGTAGGTGCGACTTCAATTGAGTACACGTGCCGGAGCTAGAGAGAGGATGACACATATCAAAGAGCAATTCACCCTCACAACTTAAATTTCATGAAAAGGAGCAAAACAAGGATTTGAGAGTGTAAAGGCGGTAACCCTTATCCTGGGAAATCTTCCTAAATTAGATTTCAATCCCTTTTGATTATTTTCATAATTATTCTTGAAAATTGTTCTAAATTCAATTTTATTCCTTATTTGAGTTAAGTATAAATCAATTATTATAATTAAAGGAGTTTTCCAGTCCTCGTGGGATCGATATTTTATTATTTGACGACATAATCGTGCACTTGCAATTTGCCCTATCACAAGCGTCCTCCAATTTCAATCTAGCGACTTATCAATGTTGCATGACATAATCCTCGATATAGACTTATCAACACAGCTGAACCGCAACTATATTAGTACGTCTATGATTAGTCCTCCAACAATGGGAGATACATCAGGTGGACTCGTGACCGTGATGTATCTGGCATGAGGAACTGTCCAATCATGCGAAGTATGAAGATTCTTGCATGTTGTTGAATAACAACATCATCAGCATCTTGCAGGAGCACTTCAAAGTGGAGTCTAGCCAACTCATTTAGACTTTTTGGCTCATAATATGTCTATCGATTGGGATAGCACCCAACAAGTTGAGACACACAATATCCCAAATTGTGCTCGTCGTACCAGTAACAACAACAACATTAATTGGTAGCCCAAGCTGATATGTGACGTCTTCGAGAGTAAGAGTGCACTCCCAATAGGTAGATGGAAAGTGTGAGTCTTCGGTCTCCATCTCTCAACCAATGCGGTAATGACATGGTTGTTGATATTGGATGCTCCAATATCCAAAATATGGCCAAACTGGGTGTTACAAATAAATTGTAACACTAGTTCATATGGTAGACGTTGCCAAAAATTGTGTATTGCATGAAAAGTAACCTCTCCATCATTCCATATGTTGGTGGAGACATGGTCTTTTTGAAGGGTGGGCAGAGTAAGGTTAATAGGACCTGGACCGATATGTTCCATTTTTTTGAGTAAAGAAATCAGGAAGGATTTGGAAGGATTTCGGAATAGAGGGATTAAGGGATTTGGAAGGATTTCGGAATAGAGGGATTAATGGATTCGGTAAGTGTGAGAATTATGGGAAGATGGGGTACGTATTTATAGTCAATCGAAGTCGTGTATGGGGTCCATGACTTTGGTTGAAGTCGTGGTTGGCAGTCAAGTTGTGTCCTAGGCTCCTTCGATTCCCTAGCCTGTGCCCTAGTCTGAACGAAAGTCATGCGTAACTGAACAAATATGTGAAAGATTGTATCTTGTTCTGTACATATCTCATATGAGAGGTTACAATATATACAAGGAGGGAATAAAATCAAAGTCCCTAAAAATCAGCTAATATTCATAGCTAATTAACAAGAAACTAATCACAATAAGTGTAATTGATTTAAATCCAAATTAATCCCACATAATTGGGATTTTGTTTGTCCAACACTCCCCCTCAAGCTTGTGAATAGATGTCAATCATTCCCAACTTGCACACGCATGACTCAAAGCTTGGTTTAGATAAAGCTTTTGTAAGAATGTCAGCTTCTTGAGCCGTTGTGGGAACATAGGACAAGGATATAGTTCCACTATCTAGTTCTGACTTGAGGAAATGTCTATCAATCCTGACATGTTTCATTCTATCATGTTGAACTGGATTATGTACTATACTTATAGCTGATTTACTGTCACTGTAAAGTCTCATAGGAGAGGTGAATGATAGGTTTAAATCTGCCATTAGTCTTTCAATCCAAATGAGCTCACAAATTCCTTTAGCCAATGCACGAAACTCAGATTCTGCGCTACTTCTTGCAACAACTTTTTGTTTCTTGCTTCTCCAAGTGACTAGATTTCCCCAAACTTTAGTGCAATATCCAGTTGTAGACTTGCTGTCATCTATATCTCCTGCCCAATCTGCATCAGAGTATCCCACTATTTCTCTATTGTTATTTTTTTTAAACATCAACCCCTTACCTGGACATCCATTTAGGTACCTCAAAATCTGGTTTGTGAAAGTGCGCATGTCTAGAGGAGCACTTTGGAAAGCTTGCTCACTATGTGTTTTGGTTTTGACGAGGACAACTTGTGTTTCATAAGAGCTTGAAGATCATCAACAAATCAACGTGCTTAAGCCTCAAGATTGGTATTAGACTTAGACTAGTAATTAGTTTAGGTTGAGTCTAAGGCTTAGGTAAACTCAATACATGTCTCATATGCATAATACATTAAATCATTTTATTTTGAGATATGACATTCATAATATGTTCATGCATTTTTGAGACATGTCATTCATAATATGTTCATGAATCACATATATACATGTTATCTGTGCATCCTAGGCAAAAAACTTAATGTTGAACATGTATAAATTAAGTGCATAACGTATTTGAGTTTTGCAATTTAAAAATACAGTTGGAAATATGAAATTAATCGATTAAGGTGTGTTTTAATCGATTAACATAAGTTTTTGAAAAGCTGTTGGAACAGAAAACTT